>NW_007231621.1:0-173764 GCF_000164805.1 Carlito syrichta | reverse complement strand
ACAAAGATCCAAGTATCACATGTTCTCACTCATATAATGGACCTTAAACATCCAATGCAATACTATAAGAAAATGGCTGACAGTACTGGGAAACAATGGGGGGGAGAGATGGGATTAACAGTAGTAAATATCTGTCTGGGAATGGGGAAACATCTCATATCAACAGGGTGCCTGAATGAAACGTAATTGTATACCTAACCCCTAACTATACCCCACAACATCATAATACAAAAATAAATAAATTAAAAATTAAAAAAAAAAAGAATTTTGGTGTCATTTTTCATGAGTGATGTTGTTCCATAGTTTTTCTTTTGTTGTTGTGTTCTTTATCTTGTTACAGTATCAGGGTAATGCAGGTCTCCCAAAATAAGTTGGTAAGTGCTCCCTGTTCTTCTATTTTCTGTTTCAGATCAGGCACATGTACACTTAGCTTAGGGGTGGCCTTGAGACTTCATGCAGAGCTTTATGGGATTTTTTTTTCTCAAGCTCCCACCTCTTTGTGGTTTTATCCATGCTCTCCAGGTCTCAGTCACCTTTTCCCAGTCCCTTGTCCAGAAATACAGGATTTTATTCTCCCCATTCTGTTATTTACTTTTCATCGTAGGGTTCTCTTCCGGGGTGAAGTAGCAAGAAAAAATAAACAAGATTCCCTTCCCCCCCATACTTTGAGGTAACAGGGATCCCTTTTCTCATTCTTTTTCTAAGAGAGAATTTTTCTGTCTCTAACGACTATAGTTGCCTGTTTACTACTGCTGCCACCAACACTACTGCTGTAGTGCCTCTTCAGGACTGGGTCTTGCCTCATGGAAGGGCCAGGAGAAAGAAAAACAACAGCAACAACAGGATTTCTGCTACTCTCTCCATCCTACAATGCCCCACTCCTTCCTCATCCTCTGCTTAGAAAAAAAAGAATTATTTTTGGAGCTTCTACTATACATGCCTGTTGTGCAGTTCCAAGAGTCAGGCTACCTGAGACTTACTGGTGAAATATAGAAGGAGGAAAAAGAATTAGGAAAGTTGCCTTCATAATAACCATTTTTCAAATTTTAATTCCCTTCCCAATCTACCTGTTATTATTTATTTTCAAAGTCCTCAGATAGTTGCTTTGTATATTATATCCCAGGGTTTTTAGCTGTAATTAGTGGGAGTATGCTTATTCCATCAACTGAAACCAGAAGTCTGGTCTTTCCGAATTAAACAAAATTTAACATGTGTATTAGATTTCTTTTAGTCTACATGTTTCCCTCCACCTTTTTCTTTTCCCCACAATGTATTTGTAAATGTCCTGGGCCATTTGAGCTATAGTATATTTTTCATACTCTAGATTTTGTGGATTAAGACTCAGATTTGTTCTCTTTTGCAAGAGTATAAGTGATAGTGTGTTCTTCAGCAAATCATTTTTTGTTGCCTATTTTTCTATAATCTTTGCGGCCATTATTCTAGACCTCTAGAATCCATTAATTCATTGGCGAGTGCAAAGTGTCAGTGTTGATTTCTATAACATCTGCTTTATTCATCAGAATTCTTTTTAAGAGACATGTCTCTCCAACTATTTGGTTACTCTGTGGCATAGTTCTTATAGTCAAGTCAGAATAAATGCTTGATTTTTTTCACCCTTGCAATTATTATCTTTATTAAAGCTCAAATCATCCCATATTTGACCTGAAGGATCAGCTTCAAGCTGGATCCTGCATCCTTTTGACCTGACTTTGATACCTTCTTCGCTATCTGATATGATAGGATGTTCTAGGTGTATGAGAGGCGTCATGCCGTTTTTGGTCCAAGACTGCTGAACACAGCACAGTGTGGGCAGGTGTGCAAACGCCTTGAAAGAATCTCAAAAAAAATTCACTGAAATCAACAAGGGTACCTGCAAAATGAACATTTGTATACCTAACCCTGAATTGTACCCCACATCTTTAAAGAATTTTTGAAAATTCACTGACGCCAAACACAGCCTCTCACTAAATGCTATCTGGTATACTGATGTTGATGGGTTCCTATAGCACTTAACTAGTGAGGGAAGACTGTATTACAAGGGGCTTGCCCTCCAAAAGATAATTCTGGGCTTTTGGGGAGGGACCCCCTCATATTTTATGCATTTTCTACTCCAGGCCTAGAATCGGCCATTTCTTTAAGAAGCCTTGACAAATTTCTGTGGGAAATCTAGTGATGTTTCAATACCATCACCTAGATGCTAGGAAGTTTATTGTTGCAAGGTTGATCATTGTTCCAAAGGCATTTTTAGTGGATGGATCTAGAAAACTTATATATAAGATTAAATAACAAATTCATACTAACTTTCTATTAAACTCAGGGTTTCAGGCTTTTTACTTAAACTTTTATATATTGCATCTGTATTTTCTTTCTTCCACACCAAAAATCCTCAATCAAAATGATTCCAGGGATGATGCACTTAGAATATACATCATTATTTGTTTAAACCACATAGTATATACAACAGTCTCAGAACAACAAGCTAATACAACCACCACCAACACACATATTAAATTTTTTTTTAACTTTTACATGCTCTCCCCATTTTAAATTGTTGTCCAGTGTCTACCTTGTCAGAGCATATATCCACTACACATATACTCTCTTCCTTTTGAGCCTCATTTAGTTTTAGTTCTAAAAGTAAAAAACCACTTAATGTTCACCAACTCTCCTCATGTTTTCTTAATAACTGTACGTCTACTTTTGTTGTCTCAAGGTCATTTTAGTAGATTCCTCAGAAGGAATTTGTGTGATAATATTCTCTGAGTTCCTGCATTTTTTTAAAAAAATGTTCTTTATTTTATCTTAAAGATGTAGGGTACAGATCAAGTTTAAGTACATCAGCGGTCTACATACAGGTGAAGTTTGGGCTTCCCACTGGTCCTTACTTTGCCTGGTTTAGGATCAGGTGCCCTTAGTGATGTTATTTGCCTCTTTCCTCCTTCTTCTGGCAGTGCCCTGCCACTGCCAATCCTCTTTATATATATATAAAGAACCAAATACCACATGTTCTCACTCATAAGTGGGTCCTGAACATTTATCAGGATATATATATATCCACTTATGAGTGAGAACATGTGATATTTGGTTCTTTGTTTCTGCGATCACTGCGATCACTAAACTCTAAATCCATCAAAGTTGATGTGCCTTTTTCTTTTTTTTTAGTTTGTTCTGGCTAATCTTGGAAGTCAGTTTTGCTGGATATGAAATCATTGTTTCACATTTTTCTTTCATTAAATATATAGTATATATTATCTTTTTATCTGTTGTTGTTAGAAAGTCCAATGATATTCTATTTTTTTCTGTATAAATTGCATATCCTTTGTTGTTAGATGCTGAAAGGATTTTTTTAAAAATCTTCTTTAAGGTCCAGTAATGTTTCAAGACTATATTTTGGTGTTGATTATTCTAGGTTAATAATCTGAGGTACAGAGTGAAGCTTTTCAACATGTAGTTTCAAAATATTATTTTATTTCAAAAGAGTTATCTTGAATTATATAATTTTGAGAGGATTAATAAAATAACATGTCAAGTACTTGACAGATTGCTTTTTATATATTAACATTTAATTAATATTAGCTATAATTTAAATATCAAAATTCAGAATTCTCCCCAACCCAGGAAAGATGAAGGAACATTTGTAGCTTTAGAGTTCTAAGACTTAGAATGCATTGTTTGATGTAGAGAAGGAAAGTAGTCGTGAGCTAGTTGTGTTCACCATAGGCTATTAGGAGCCAATGTCCTTCAAACATGCACTAGGGTTGGAAGCAGGAATCTAAAAATGGGCTGGTTTTGATTCTTGAATTTTGAAGCCAGAAATCCCTTATAACTTAGTCCTTGTCCTAGAGCACTCTTAGAAACCTGCAGCAGAGTCTTCATGGATAAAATTTATTGCCTTATCACCTCAGATAGGGCTGGTTCTATTTAGATATGGTTGGAAACTGAAATTGATTATGTCAAGAAGTGCTGAATGCGCTGTCTGCCCTATTATGTCTCTCATCAGACTGACCCAGTGTCTGAAATCTCCTGCGTGACATTGCCAAGGATAGCTCAGGCAACAGACTCACAGCTGGAATTTGAACTGGAGTCATTCTAACTCTAAGGACAAAATTCTCAGCATTTTGCCCTCCTTAGTTATTTTCACATGGTTTGGGGCATATGTTAGAACTGTGTGCCTGAAAACAGGGCATGTTTTCCCAGCCTGCCTTGGAACAAAGTCATTCATTTGTCCAAGCACTTTGCCTTCGGTTCTCCGTTGCCTACCTTTTTCCCCCCTCATTTCCTGCACTGACTGTCACCACCTCTCTTATGTATCAAGCTTCTATATACACAGGGGCTAACTTCTTGAGTCAGATATTTACATAATTTATTTTTTAGTCATTCTTCCTTTCTCCCATTGCCAAACTCAATAGTTCTAGTGGTGCTTGACTTTGCAGCAACATGTATTCTATTAACTTGAGTTGTATTAAACCTGTGGGGATTGATCCCAAAGATGCCAGAAAGCTTTTGCTTGTGTTACCACTTTTGCCCTTAGTCTTACCCTTCTGCTTTGCTCCAGCACAAAGCGCTCTTGAATGTTGTCCCTGCCAGGTTGGCTGGGCTGCAGAGGTTGCTGCCCAGCATTCTGTGGTCCCGCAGTATTGTTTGGAGTTATGTGCCAGTGTTTACTTAGAACAAGGGTGGGGACATTTTTCTGTAGAAGGTCACTGACCTTGAGAAAAAATTTTTCGGAGGCAACGTAAGTAAAACAACAAAGATAAATATCAAATATAAGGCTCAGCCACTTTGCATATTAAAAATTGTTAATAGGAAAACAAATGAGATGAAAACAAATAATAAAAAATGATTTAGTTTAACACGGTGGCTCTGTTTAAGGGAGAGATTGGAAGATAAGTGGAAGGAAGAAAGAAAATAGTGCTGAAAATTTTTTCTAAAATACTCTATGGATGGAGTAAAACCTAAAGCTTTCAAGAGAGCAGTTGAATATATATACATAAATATGCAAGTATAGGTATATACATGCATATATACACCTATGTATATATTCACTTGGATGCATATATTCAATTGTATATATTCAATACATATAGTGTATACTAACATGTATTCCGTTGAATATAATATTTAATATATATACATAAGCAATAATATGTATAAGCATATATATACATATATAATACACACACACATACACATATGTGAGAGGCAGAGAGATGTCAAAGAAGACATGCACATTTCTCTGGCCCCTCTTTGTTTCTACGTCTCCCCTCTCTAGCTCCACTGAGATTCCGCCTACCTCCCTAGACTCTGTTTTAGTCCAGTTCCTGAGCCAGTTTTGAAACAAAAGTAGAATAGTCACAACTTTGTTGCTATCAGTTGATGGATCTTGGAATCGAGCTCAGGACCCAGATACGGGTTCCAATTGGCCAGCCTCATCTGTTTGGCAACTCCAGTGGCTCAACAAATCTCTGAGACTTCCCAAGAAGCTGGAAACTCGGCAGCAG
The DNA here is from genome assembly GCF_000164805.1 of Carlito syrichta. Taxonomy (NCBI): domain Eukaryota; kingdom Metazoa; phylum Chordata; class Mammalia; order Primates; family Tarsiidae; genus Carlito; species Carlito syrichta. Next base: position 168,263 of record NW_007231621.1, on the reverse strand, counting down.
GTGGGGAGGTCGGTGGACAGTCACAAGTCTTGCACCTCCAGGACATGCCGGAGCTGAGGCTCTTCTCCACCCAGTTATTGCTGTGGTCTTTGCTTTGCCATTCCCAGAGCATCCTCCTCTAAGTGAGGATAGGTTCATTCCTACAAGAATCACACCGGAAGAGAGAATGATGGGACAGGAAAAGAGGACACAGAAGCAAACCTTAAGTTGATATAAGGGAAAATCTCCTCCTCTGTCTGAGGCCTGGAATCATTTTGCCCCAGACTCTGAGATCTGGAGCACTTTGCAGCCCGTGTGAGTGCCTGACAAGGCATGAGAAGGTGGCTCAGGATGTGTGCTGTGTCGGTAAATTTCTCTTTGACTTATGTTTCTTGTCTGTCCATCATTTTGGAACTTCCAACAAACTGTCACTAAGGTATTGGTTGGTGTCTGTTCTGTGGTGGGAATTAAGAGAAAGAACCTGTCCCAAGTTGATGACAGGGTAGACAGGAAAAGCAATGCCTTCTCTCTAGAGGCCACAGTGGTATCAACAGCAGTAGTATCGATAGCAGCAGAGGAAAGCTGGGCCCAGAAGGATAAATGTTCTCCCAGGTATTGTAGAGAGCTGGGGCAGTGTTGGGTAAGAAGAGGAGGATTGCTGGGGGTGTGGAAGAGGGGGTAAGCCCATTGAAATTGCTGGTGAACATTTTGAAAGGGATGATATAGATAACAAAACTAATAATATCAACATCGTTGGGTTACCATAATAACATCAACTGGTGTTTATTGCATAAAACAACACTTTCCATAAACGATCTCATTTACTCATCCCCACAAGCTTAGAAGATTAATATCTCCAATGCTGTTTTCCAAAAGAGGAAACTTTAACTAAAACCCAGAGATAGCAAGTAGGTAGTTAATGGCCCTTGAGTCTTTGAACCCAGATCTGTGACTCGCAAGCCAGTGCACTTGGTACCACAAATTAGCCCTGCTACCCCAGCTCAGGCTGAATTCCCCATCCTGTGGCTTTTTGTTTTGTTTTGTTTTTTGTTTTTTTGAATTGAAGTCTCACTCTGCCACCCAGGCTGGAGTGTAGTGGCACACTCACGACCACTGCAACCTTGACCTGCTGGGCTCAGGTGATGCTTCTGCCTCAGTCTTCCACTGTGGCTTTTAAAGAAGTTATCAGTGGTCATTTTTACATTTTACATTTCCATTGTGTTTGGGTATCTATAGGCATAGATGAAAATTTAGTCTCCTGCTATTTGTTTCATGCATAGGATTAAATTTAAGTGGAAGAATGAATTTGGCTCCAAGTCCAAAGTTTCCCCAATCAGGTCCCAAATCATTTCTCTATTAATTTCACTTTTAGACACCTGGTATAGCCAGAACAACTACTATATTACTCTGTTTTGTTCTTTTTTGTTTGTTTGTTTGTTGTTGTTGTTTTCAGCAGTGAGTAAAGACATTTTATTTATTTTTTTATACATATTTTTTATTTTAAAGTTGTGGGTGTTCTTTCACTTGCTTGTTTTCCAAGTCATTATCATAGTTCTTCCACAATTGCTGCTCAAAGTAAATATCAGTTACTGAAAGAAATTAACATGCCACAGAGGTTCCCTTCAGCAACAAAGAAAATATTACAGTCACGTTTCAGTACAAGTAAGCTTCTAATTCAGATACATAATGTTTAAGCAGCCTTTAAAGATGGACCTTGAAAAGCTTTTCTTTGAGAAGAAAACATAACACAAAAATATAGGTTTTAAAGTATGTTCACATCAGATTCAATATATAATACCATTATTTTCTAGCACATGAACCCTTTCATTTTATGTTTATTTCTGAGCCATTTGTGTCACTTTGATTCGCAATAATTCCAAGAGAATCTAGCAGAGAGATATACCTCTTTACAACACATATTTGTGGCAAGTATAAGGGTATTTAACTACATTAAAATTGTAACAATATTTCGCACACATTAAGCAGCTTTAGAATGAGAGAAAGAGCAATCCAATGACCTGAATAGCAACTCTTCTCTGCACGCAAAGTAGAATATAACTCAGTCATTCATCTCTGTACAGTGTGGTTTCCAAGGTTTGAATCCATAGAGTGTGTGTGCTGCTATAATGCCTCGGATGTCTTACTCTCTCATGTTGTGATCCTATCACATTTAAATGGAAAAAAAATCAAATCACAGTAAAATCACCCAGGTCACTATTATTAGGACATTTGGATATCATGAGGAGTGATAGAAATATCCTTTCCTTTTAGGAAGTCCATGCTTGGCACAGGCGATTTGGATACAGACTAACACAAAATGATCTTTTGCAACAATGGTAAATTTTAAAATAGTTTATTGAACTGGTATGTAGGAGTTTCCCACCTAAAATCATATTGCCATGGTGAAATACTCCCAGATAATAGTTTTCATGGGTTTGTTTGTCTATATTTGCCCTGTCCCAGAAAGAATTATGGACAGCTGACCGTTGCTATTTGTCTGATACGGTGACCTATGTATTATTCATAAAAATCCTTCCAGTGTCCACTCTGATGACTTGAGGGTGTGGATGAAGCAAGCATTTTGGAACTTTCTTAGTGTACCATTAAGATATCACCAAAACCTCATGCTGACCCCAGCTGTCACTTCTAATATTTTAACCCATGATGTATGGATTTTTAAATATAGATGCTACTATTTTTATTTAAGTGGCTAAGAATTTTTCCGTGGTCACAAATAATGCAAGGCAAAATGGAAAGGCCTGGTATTCATCTGAAAATGGAAAAGTGTCGAAGGAGATATTCTAAGTAATCTAAGTTCCCTGGGAAGATTCACTAGAGGTAAGCATGAGGAAGCTTAGAAATAAGAAGACTTTTTAAAAAAAATCCAATTAATCAAGAACAGGAAGTGATGACTTATGTTGCATGCTCTGGTGTGATAATAGTAGCAGCTACTATTATTAAGTGCATACTCTATACTGTAGCAGGCAGAGACTGTACATACATTGGCCCTTTAATGACATTATTATTATTATGATGATGATCAGGGTTTCACTCTGTCGCCCAGGCTGGCATACAATGGCATAATCATGGCTCATCACATCCTCTAACTCCTGGGCTCCAGCAATTCTCCTGCCTCAGCCTCCAAGTAGCTGAGACTACAGCTGCTTGCCACCATGCCCCAGCTAATTTTTTTGATTTTTTGTAGAGACAAGGTCTTGCTCTGTTACTTAGGCTGTTCTTGAACCCATGGACTCCTACACCCTCAGCCTCCCAAAGTGCTGGAATTACAGGCGTGAGCCACCATGCCCAGCTTGAAACTAGGCAAGTTATGGACCCAACTTAAAGTTTCACAGTCATGTCAGGCTTCAAACTCAGGTAAGCCTGGCTCCAGAGCCTCTCCTTCACCATAATGAGATTTTGCCTCCCATCTGATGTTGTGGTAAACCCTTCCTCCCCCCACCCCGCATCATGAAATCTGCGTCTACTTTAGAAATGACTGAAAGAAGCTAGGTAGATTTAACTCTCACCTACACCATAGTTAATTTAGAACCCCATTTGAGGATAAGTCTGCAGTAATTGCAACCCTCTGTTCTCCTCTGCTTTTAATTTGAGTTGTCAAATTTTTCAAAGCTCCTAGATAATGTAACTAGATCGCAGATGTTGTCATATGGACATAGCTAGTAAACCCCCTCATAGTTGTGTGATATTGTGGTATAATAAATATATATTTGGTCTTTGCCCCTGGTTCCTAACGCACAGCTTTAAAAACCCTTGGAATCTCTAGAGTGATTAGTGCCTTTTGTATGCTGAGAAGATTGGTGGCTGGCAGCCCTAGACAGCTTCTGGGTGAACACTGGTCACTGGAAAGACCAAGGAAGGATTAGAAAGTTGAGCTTTCAGCCCCAGCAACTTCCTCCAGGGAGGAGAGAGAGGTTAAAGGTTGAACTGATCACCAATGGCCAAGGATGAAATTAGTCATACCTACATAATGAAGCTTCCATAACAGCCCAAAACACAGAGTTTGGAGAGCTGCTGGATTGGTAGGGAGGAATGCTATGCATCCCTTTCTGCATGCCTTGCCTTATACCTCCCTTCCACCTGACTTGTCATCCAGATCTTTTGTAATATTCTTTATGATTAATGGGTAAATGCAAGCAAAGCGCATCCCTAAATTCTAGCAAATTATTCAAATTATCCCAAGGAGGGGATTATGAAAACTCCAATTTATAGCTGGTAGATCAGAAGCACAGGTCACAACCTGGGGATTGTTACTTACATCTGAAGTGGAAGCAGTATTGTGAGACTGAGCCCTCAATCTGTGGAATCTGATCTTCTCTCCAGGTGGATAGTGTCAGAATTGGATGGTAGGACAACCAGCTGGTGTCCTCAAGAAATTTGCTTGGAGTGGGGAAAAATCCCCACATATGTTTTGGTAACCAGAAGTGAAGTATTCTGTGTGCTGATTGTATGAGAGTGGGAAAAACTCTGTTTTTTTCTTTCTCTATAGTTGCTATCATTTATTAACAGGATTAGGATGGAAGAGACCCACACTTGAAATACTTGGTTGAAAAGAGACTTCAGGCAGAAGACCTAACAATAACGACAATGGTTGTCTGCCACAATCCACCCCTTTAGCTAGCCACCTTTTTAATAAACTCATATACAGTCATGCACCCAATAACATTTCAGTCAACAGCAGGCCACATATATGGCACATCTATGACTGTGATCCCATAAGATTATGATGGAACTGTAAAATTCCTATAGTTTACCGATGTATTGTTAGTACAATGCACTACTCATTTGATTATGGTTATAGTGATATAAACAAAGCTACTGCACTGTCAGTAGTATAAAAGTAGAGCACAAGCCGGGCTCGGTGGCTCAGCTGGAATCCCACACTTTGGGAGGCTGAAGTGAGTGGAATGCCTGAGCCCATGGGTTCGAAACCGGCCTGGGCAACTTGGCGAGACCTCATCTCTACAATAAATCAAAAAATTAGCCGGGCGTGGTGGCGCGCACTTGTAGTTCCAGCTACTTGGAAGGATCGCCAGAGTCCAGCAGGTTGAGGCTGCAGTGGCCAGAAGCAGCCACTGCACTCCAGTCTGGGCGACTGAGTGAGATTCCAACTCAAAAAAAAAAAAAAAACTATGTTGAACAGGAAGGGTGAGAGTGGGCATCCTTGTCTTGTTCCAGTTTTCAGGGGAAATGGTTCTAATTTTTGTCCATTTAGGAGTGTGCTCGCTGTGGGTTTCTCGTAGATGGTGTTTACTATTTTAAGGTATGTTCCCCGTATGCCTAGATGTTCAAGGATTTTTATCAAGAAGGGGTGCTGGATTTTATCAAAAGCTTTTTCTGCATCTAATGACATAATCATGTGGTTTTTGTTTTGACATCTGTTGATGTATTTAATAACATTTATGGTTTTACGAATGTTGAACCAGCCTTGCATCCCAGAAATGAAGCCTACTTGGTCATGATGGATGATTTTTGAGATGTATTGCTGAATCCAGTTTGCTAGGATCTTGTTGAGAATTTTAGCATCTATGTTCATCAAAGATATTGGCCTGTAGTTCTTTCTTTGTTGGATCTTTACCTGGCTTGGGTATCAATGTGATGTTGGCTTTGTAAAATGATTTGGGGAGCGTTCCATCTTTTTCAATCGCCTGGAATACCTTCAGTAGGATTGGTATCAGCTCCTCCTTAAATGTCTTGTAGAATTCTGCTGGAAAGTCATTTGGTTCAGGGCTTTTTTTTGTAGGAATATATCCTGAAGAACACAAATCACTCTATAAAAAAGATACCTGCACACGCATGTTTATCGCAGCATTGTTCACAATAGCAAGAACCTGGAAACAGCCATGCTGCCCATCAAAAGAGGACTGGATTAAAAAATGTGGTACATATACACGATGGAATACTACGCAGCCATAAAAAAGAACAAAATCATGAATTTCGCAGCAACCTGGATGGAACTAGAGTCTATAATACTGAGTGACCTCTCACAGAAACAAAGATTCGAATATCACATGTTCTCACTCATATAATGGACCTTAAACATCCAATGCAATACTATACGAAAATGATTGACTGTATTGGGAAACTATGGTGGGGGGAGGGAGATGGGATTAACAGTAGCAAATATCTGTCTGGGAATGGGGAAACACCCCATATCAACAGGGTGCCTGAATGAAACGCAATTGTATACCTAACCCTTAACTGTACCCCACAACTTCATAATAAAAAAAAATAAATAAATAAATAAATAAATAAAAAAGTAGAGCACATATAATTATGTATATAGTACATGATGCTTGAAACTGATAATGAACAAATATGATACTGGTTTATATATTTACTGTATTATACTTTTTATCAGTATTTTAGAGTGTACTTCTTCTACTTATTAAAAATAAGCCAGCTGTAAGCAGCTCCAAGCAGGTCTTTCAGGAGTTATTCCAGAAGAAAGCATTGCTGTCATAGGAGATGACAGCTCCATGAATGTTATTGCCCCTGAAAATCTTCCAGTGGGACAAAATGTGGAGGTGGAAGCCCGTGATGTTAATGATTCTGCCTATAGAGGGATAGGCTACTGTGTTTGTTTCTGTCTTCATCTTTTAACAAAATTTTTGAGTAAAAAACAAATTTTAAAATGTTTAATAGAAAAAGCTTAAAGAATAAGAATATAAAGAAAGAAAATATTTTTGTACAGCTGTACAACATTTGTCTTTTAAACTAAGTTATCTTATAAAGAGTCAAAAGGTTTAAAGAGTTTATAGGGCAAATAATACAGTTAAGATTAATTTATTATTAAAGAAAAATTATTTTTAAATAAATTGAGTGTAGTCGAAGTGCACAGTCCTTATAGAGTCTACAGCAGTGGGCGGGAATGTCCTAGGCCTTCACATTTACTCACCACTCACTCACTGACTCACCCAGAGAAACTTCCAGTCCAGCAAGCTCTATTCATGGTAAGCGCCCTACACAGGTGTATTGTTTTTTTTTAATATTTTATACTGCAAATTTTTTTTTGCTGTATCTTTTCTATGTTTAAATACACAAATACTTGCCACTGTGTTGCAATTGTGTATGAAGTATCCTTGGCATGAGAAAATCCATCTTAGAAAAAGATTCCATTTTACATTTTACATTGTCTCATGTCAACAGGGACCAGATGTTATGGTTCATCAACAAGGGCTACATCTAACCTGATAAGGATATAACCAAGCATATGCCCTTTCCCTATCTGTCCTCACCAGAAGATTTTGTGGTCATAAAAAAAATAGGACTTCAACAGCTTGTTTTGGCCATCTTTACTAGACACTGTCTTGCTATCACTCATGATAAACATCTGGTAACCGCTGCCAGAGGGCCCGCCCCATCTACCACCAGGCACTCTGTCCCATGCATCACGGGGGCCCCGTCCCATCCAACCATTTCATCGCGGGTGGCTCTGCCCACATTACATCTTTGCAAGACGCTTGACATCCCATCCGTACTGGCCCAGGAAAACTTCTCATCCCGCTTTCCTTTGGACTGGTTCATTAACCCTTTCTCCTATCCCTTTTCTCTTAAAGTAAACATTACTTTGCTGTGGGATGTTTAATCCATAACATTTATATTCAGTTAAGTATACTATTATGTATGGTTTGCAATATTGACTGGTGGAATAGCATGAGCCTGTGTACCTGTGGCTCTGACGACTGAGGAGTACTGAGGAGAACTGCCTCCTTGAAACTCCAGGTGGCTTGTGACTTTTGTAATTAAGATAGCATCAATAAAATCTGACATTGTGAAAAGGCACAAGCACGTGTGGACCTGGTTATCTGTAACCACACGTAGCTCACAACAACTTGCCCACAGTATTCTGCATGATCACATGCTGTACAGGCTTGTAGCTTAGAAGCAGCAGGCCATACCTAGAGCCTTTATGTGTAGTAGGCTCTGCCATCTAGATGTGTGTAGGTATACTCTACAATATTGGCACAAAGATGAAATCACCTAATGTCGCATTTCTCAGAACACAGCCCTGTTGTTAAGCAACACATAACTTTAGTACACATTCATCCCGTCTCTATGAAGGTGATCTCAAAGTCTCATCAAATTATAACAACCAGTTCAAAGCTCAGTTTCTGCAGTTACTCAGATCTGCCCTTCCCAATACAATGAAGAAAGATGTATTGGGGCAGCCAAGAAATTCCCTTGGAAAGTGGAGCTGTTGGGAAAAGTGGTTTAGTAGATTTATACAATTTTAGCAGAGAAAAGAGAGAGATAAGATAGGGAAGAAAAGATGAAGGAAAGATGAGGGCTACAGCAGAATGTGCTGAGGAAGGCCATTTAGGAGCCAGGGACCCCTTCAGGAGGAATTCTGCAAAATTGGAGAATAAGTGACATTTGTATTCCAGAAAATGTACTCTGATATCTCAGCACAGAAGAGTAACTACTTATTCTGAGCTTTATGCTCTTGAACCGTTTCTTCCTGTGTAAATAAGAATCCCATTTACATGGAAGCCTTAAACCCTATGAGAGTGTGTTGTAGCAGATCCTGTCGACTGTCCCTCCTCTTTGTGACTCAGGAGTAATTCTTTATTAGCTTCGGACAGTTATGGTGGTCCCATTCCTCTTGACAATGACTGGTTTAAGGTGCATATGTTCCTCAGTTTTAGCTAAATGAGACACAGAAGAAATCTGCTGAGGGACCTTCTGGGAAAAATGTTTTCTTACATAGGAAGAAGCAATACCATTTTGTAGTGTCTGGATATATATAACACCTTGAACAGACGCAATCTATTGACCGTAAGGAGGTTAGCCAAAGACAAGGCTGGCCCCCTGAGGAAGACAAAGCAGAAAGGTAGAAAGAATCTGGACCTTAATGACATAATTTAGCTACCAAATTAACCAAACCTGGATCTGCTCTTCTCAGGAAGTTCTAGTTATGAGAAATAACACAATATATATAATAAGTCTTAATTATAGTCAGAGTCCCCTAGAGAGTACAAGCACAGCATGCCATGCGAAGCCTCACTGGAAGCACTGAGGCAAGACGAACAGGTGGGAGGTGGGAAGGAACAGAGGGTGAGAGTCTTTGCTGTGATTTGCATGGTGAGGAGAGGGCTAGGCAAGATAAGCAGGCGAAGCAGGTTTAGGATGGGCTAGACGGAATAATTTCAGTAAGCCCCAGGGCACAGGGGCTGCCCCTAGTTGTCTGGTACCTGGCCCTGGAGTGATTAGGGTAGGGTATAAGAGCCCACTGAAAGGAAGAGGTTGCAAATATGGACTCTGGAATGGGTTGGTTTGTATATCAAATACATACTCAAAGACAAGTGATTTACTATCTCTAGGTATTAACTAAGACCAGAAGAAGCAGTCCCTCCAGGGTCAGCAAGGCCCCAGATGCCAGAGCATCAAAAATATAGAAAATAAGAAAACATAGTTAATACGTATTCCAACTGACACAGTTGGTTTCATGTTTTATAAGTTTTAAAATGAATATAAAACTGTGAGAAAAAAAAGAATGTCTATTGGAGTACTCAGGAATACTCAAGAAAGTAGAGGAAATTATTTTGTTTTATCCAAAGTTATCTGTTCATATTTTCTCAAGACATTCTATATAGACCGCTATACATTCTCCCTTGCTTAAAGGCTTGGAAAACAAAAAGAAAGAAAACCAAACTCACAATGGCTTCACCAAACATCATGTTACTTTCTTATACATCAAATACTTCAGAGGTAAAAGAGTCCAAGGCTTGAACAGCAACTCCACAATTACATCAGGGTATCACAGTCCTTCTTCTCAGTCAACCCTAAAATGTGACTTTCAGTCTCATATTTGTTGCTTCATGGTCACAAGAGGCTGCCTCATCTCCTAGTGTTTGTATTCCAGGCCAAAAGAGGCAAAAGATCTACTTGTATCTTTTTGGCCAGAACTGTTTCACAGGCTCCCTCTCACTTAAAGGAGGGAGCTAGAGAATATCTATTTTTAGTAAAATATATCATTTCAAACAGTGAGACTTCTGATATTAATAACAAAGGAGAGAATGCATATTGGATAGGCCACAAGTGCCGTCTGCCACAGTTCACTCCTTTGGCTACCCCCAATTTTTTTTCTTTTTCTTTTTCTAGAGGCTGGAAAGCAGTGGTTATCATAGCTCAGTGTAACAGGGAAATCCTGGGCTTTAGCAATCTCAGTCTCTTGAGTAGCTATGACTACAGGCATGCCCAATCACATGCGGCTAATTAATTTTATTTTTTCGTAGAGACACAAAGTCTAGTTATGTTGCCGAGGCTGGTCTTGAACTCTTGGTCTCAAGTGATACTTCCACCTTGCCTCCCAATGTGCTGGGATTTTAGGAGTGAGCCACTGTGCTAAGCTCAACATTTTTATAAATTCATAGAATGCATTCATCCCATCTCCATGAAGATGATCCCAAAGTCTCCTCAAATTATAGCAACATACTCAAAACCTGGTTTCTGTAGCAAATCAAAATCTTACTTCTCTTCTGTCCCCAAACAGAATATATGGGGGCCTTCATCTTTCATATATCCAAATTGAAACTGAGACGCTTGTCTGTTGAATATTAGCAAGGTGTTGCCTTCTTTGGGGCAAAATCTATATCCTGATGCATAAAATAAAGCATATTTTTACCTCAGTGCTTTCTTTTCAAACTTTCAAACACTTTCTTAGAAAGAGATCATTTAATCCAATGCATTTCTTCTTTCAGGTCAAAAAAATAAAATAAGTTTCTAACTAAGAATGATGTTTTGGGGGGAATTTAGAGAGAAATTCAAAGAATCACATGCTCTCTATAAGCAGTGAGGTTGATAAAATAATTCACAGTTAGAGTTTGCCAGAAATTACAAATATAAAGGGTGATTTGACACTTCCAAGAAAACTCTGCTCTGTACAGACTAACTTTATAAAACCTAGGTATATAGACCTATATATATCAAGAGAACACTAGCTACCATGTAGATAAGATCATTATGAATATAATGGGTACAGATTGGATTTGTTATTCAAAAATTAGTATGTTACATGTAATTATAATGGCTGATAAAACATCACTGGTTTATTGAAATAATATCTCCTCCCACCCAGTGCCAAGTTCTACTCCTCATTTTCTAATACTGGTCTGAACCACCTTAGGATACAAAGTCAAATAGTAATAATAGCAATAATAGAAGCTAACACTTATTGAACACTTAAGATGAATCAGGCAATGTACTAAACTTTTGCATATATTAACTAATTTAATCCTAATAACAAACCCAAGAGAGAGAGGTGGTATTTTTGCACTTTTGTTGTGTTTGAGAGTTGATACACTAATTAAATAACAAGATAGAGATTCACTGTGAGATGTGTAAAATGTGACATGGCTCTTCTTGCCTCTTCCAGATGGTTACTTATGAGAAAATTAATTTACATTCCAAAATAAAAAGGATTTATTAGAAAACACTTGGGAATTCTTCGAGACTGCACTTGCAAATAAGATACTTCTCTTTAGAAATATTGATCATTCATATTCATCTAGTAACCAGATATATCTGGAAGTGAATTGCATATAAGCATTTATATTTGCATAATAATATTCATAGAAATGATTTCTACTTTATTCTTTGTTCTGCAGAAGAAAAGTAAATGTCTGAAAAGGGAGGGAAATGAAACCCAAGGAAAATAGAAAGAGTTTAATTGATCTAAAATGGTTATACACTAACCTGTGTATTGTACAGTGCTGAAACAACATAGTAAGAGTTGAAAAGATACAGTTTTTGTCCACGAATAAATCATCATTTAAACTTGGCTATTAATAAAGGAATATTAAATCTGGGGAAAATATTGGCAGGAATTTCCAGATCTTCCTTAATAAAGGAAAAAATGGGAAAAGATAGTCTCAACACAACAACATAGTACAGTGTGGCTCATGCTTGTAATCCCAGCTATTATTTGGGAGGCTGAGACAGAGAATTGCTTAAGGCCAGGAGTTTGATACTAACCTATGCAACATAGCAAAACCCTGACTCTAAAAAATTAATTAATTAAAAGACATGAATTCTGAAAAAAAATAGGACAGAAGATCAAGATTGTGCAGGGGGAAAAGAAGCATTTGTACCAGTGTGGCCCTAATGCTCCTACACCAGGCTATGGCTGTGAACAAGGTCATAGTACCAGAAATAAATCAGACTTTACAGTTTACCTCCACTGTTTGAATAATCTAGCTCTTCATCTCCCACTCTTACTTCAGGAGTCTCCTGGCTGCTGCACACGTTCATGGAGAACCCCTTGTATGCTGTCCAACCCCAGCCTCCTTGCTGATGTCCATAGTTCACGTTCCCTCTAGAGGACGGCCCGATGTTCCTGCCACTACAAGTGTCCTCTGTGTGAGAATGTTGACTTCATGACCAGGGTGTTGCTGTCTGATATTCCCACAGCTTTTAACTAGCACAGTTCAGAATACTCACTGTTCCAGAATCATGCCGTGTTATTCACAGAAATGGGAAACTGGGCTGTTAGGTGATACTCTGGCTTCTTGGCACCAAAGTAGCTTTGCATGTTTCTCAGAGTTTCATGTGAAAAATGCTCTAGTCAGCTTCTGCCTGCAGCTTTTCCCCTTCACTGCTCAGTACTAATTTGTTGGGCACCCTCCATCTTTGAAAAGCAAACCAAAGTGCATTTAGAAGTCCCTTCAGATACCTACTATCTCCTTCCCACCTTTAAGCTGTCCTTATGAGTAGTTGAGAATCTATCTGATTCCCAGAACAATAATCCTATCTCCTCGCCTATCACTATGTCACTTCCTCAGAGATGTAACCTAGGATATTCTGATACAACACCCTTACTGCACCAACAATGTCCTAATCACTACTGAGCACTAAAGGAGACTTCAGAGCAATTGAAAAATAAAGGGAAAAGAATGCCTAAACTTGTTGCCTGGGTGTTGTGCCAAATTTGGGATGTCTGTCAAAGCAACACCCTCTATTCATAAAAGTGTTTTTACTGGCAATACATGGGTTAGCCTTCAACTGTGTTTATAATATTTAATCTTGCACCTCTTGGCCATGCCTGATTGGACAAGCGGTAAAAACATGAGCTTAAAGAAACCAGTCCAGAAGCTAATTGGAAAAAAAGAGGTGGCATTTTCTTTTTTTTTATTTTTATTTTTAATTTTAAATATGTGGGGTACAATTCAAGATTAGGTATACAAATGTTCATTATGCAGGTATCCTTGTTGATGAGGTGTGCCCTCTCCCTCCCCTGGAAGTTTCCCATTACTGCCAATCCTGCCCCCACCCTCCCCTGGAAGTTTCCCACTACTGCCAATTCCTTTCATATAGTTTACGATAGTTGCTCAAGGTTCGCTTATGAGTGAGAACATGTGATACTCGGTTCTTTGCTTCTGTGATAGATCACTCAGTATCATAGCTTCTAAGTCCATCCAAGTTGCTGCAAAGTTCATAATTTTGTCCTTCTTTATGGTTGCATAATATTCCATCATGTACATGTACCACTTTTTTTATCCAATCCTCTTTCAATGGGCAGCACAGTTGGTTCCATGTTTTTGCTATTGTAAATAATGCTGCAATAAACATGCCTGTGTAGATATCTTTTTCATAGAGTGATCTGAGTTCTTTTGGGTATATTCCCAGTAGGGGGAATTGTAGGGTCATATGGGAGGTTAATTTTTAGATCTTTTAGGAATCACCACGCTGTTTTCCACAGAAGCTGTACTAGTTTACACTTCCACCAACATTGTAGAAGTGTTCCCCTTTCGCCACATCCTCTCCAGCATCTGTAGTTTTTGAGTTATTGTTGATGGTCATCCTGACTGGAGTTAGGTGGTATCTCAGTGTGATTTTAATTTGCATTTCTTTGGTGACTAGTGAGACTGAGAATTTTTTCATATATCTGTTGGTTGCTCATATGTCTTCTTTTGAGAAGTGTCTATTCATAACTTTTGCCCACTTTGCTTTTTTTCCTGTTTATTCAGTTTTATTTCCTTAAATTTTTTTTAACTTTTAAATTTTTTATTTTAAAGATGTGAGGTACAATTCAGGGTTAGGTATACAGATGTTCATTATGTAGGTACTCTTGTTGATGAGGTGTGCCCCTCTTCCCCAGGCAGACACCCACTACTGCCAATCCTGCTTCCCCCCGCCCCTTCCTGGCAGTTTCCCACTACTGCCAATCATTTTCTTATAGTATTATAATTGTTCAAGGTCCACTTCTGAGTGAGAACATTTGATACTCAGTTCTTTGTTTCTATGAAAGATCACTCAATATTATAGACTCTAAGTCCATCCAGATTGCTGTGAAGTTCATGATTTTGTTCTTCTTATGGGGCTGTTTGTTTTTTTCTTTTTGGCACGTTTGAGTTCCTTCTAGATCCTAGGTGTTAGGCCTTCGTCAGATATACAGCTGGCAAATATTTTTCCCCAGTCTGTGGGTTGTCTTGAGTTTAATAATGTACAGGCAGGCTTTGAGAAAACTAATACTTTTGTAGAGTACCCTTGGCCTACCAAGGGTTAGGAGCTGTTACCATCCCTTGACCTGAAGTATAAGAGAAGGAAGAAGTTATTGGAGCTCTAAGAGAGTAGTTGCATAAAAAGGCTATCTGACAGGAAAGTATTACTTTTGGTAAAGAGTTGTGGCCAATCCATGGCAAGCCACCATGGAACAGGCTGAGATAATATATAATGCAACCTCATTCTCCTCCCACCTTCTCATCCCCTGCCAGTGCTTCTCATTGGCCAAGCCCAACCAAAAGACAGAGTACAGGGAGCCACTGACGTAGTCCATATAAGTCAGCTTCCTGAAGCACAGGGTAGGATGGAGCAAAGTTGGGAGAAGGGAAGAGGATCTGGAGGACAAAACTGTAACATCCATTAGAGTCTACTTTTTCCACCATTCAGACTTCATACTTGACCTTTTTTTTTCCAAGTAAAAATTCCCATCTCCAATAGGACAGACAAATTTTTTTCAGAAATTCTGCTGGTGTAAGATATATAATATGATAAATTTAATTAGTGGCATGATCCTCACAGAAGGTAGCAAGACAAAATGAAAATGTAATTAGCATAAAATGTAACTGCTATAGTCCCTATTTTAGTAACTGGTCATGAGAACTATGTTGATATTCATAGCTTCCTTAGTTCACATACATCCTACATTTACCTTACTTTCTACCAACATGTCATCTGGTTAGAGATTTCTACATCATGGAGTGACTCAAACCTATTTCTACAGCATATAAGTTGATGGTCCTATCATCACTGGGTTGCTCCAATTTTCCATTGACCATGATTAGTATAAATTAATTACTAAAAGGCATTCCAATAAACCTGGGTTCTAAACATAGTGTTTCTTGCCCACATTGCATAGCAGCAACCCAATTTCTTTTCAGGAATTAAACTGTTGATTCTAGAAATACATTGTCCCCCCATCTCTGTTAGTTCAATGGCATATGAAGTCCCAAATGATCAGAGGGTAGTTTCACCCTCCAATGTAATGGAAACATCACTTTGTTCCCTGGCAGAGACATTCCTTCATTGGATATTATGATCTCCAAACCCATTGAGACTAAGGCTGTAGAGCTGGGAAGCCAAAATAATTTATCACCAGCAAGCCTATACTACAAGAAATATTAAAGAAAGTCATTAAGAAGAAAGAAAAATAATGTCAGATGGAAATATGGATCTATACAAAAAATACAGAACACTATAAATGGCAATTATAAGCATAAATATAAGACTTTTTCTTATTCTTCTTATTTAAAAAATTGTTTAAAACAAAAATAATAGTGTTGCATAAAATGCAAGACGACATTAATACAAAGGCCAGGAGAGGAGAAATGGAAGTAACTGCTCTAAGTTTCTTTTGATACATATTGGGTGATATAATATTGTTCGCATATGGATGATGATATTTTTAAAATGTAAAATATAAACTGTAAAACAACCACTAAAACACACACAAACATAAAATGTTATGCCTATTAAGCAACAAAGGGTATAAAATAAAATAACAAAAAAAATCCAAAAGAAGGCAGAAAATGAAGATAAAGAAGACAAAATGAAATAATTTCTAAAATACAGAAAAAAGTCCAAAAGGAGGTGGAAAATAAAGATTGAGGAGATATGAGACAAAAAGAAAGCAAATAGAAATATGATAAATTTAGGTATGTCCATATCAATAATATTCAATATAAATGGTCTAAACTCCCCACTTAAAAGACAGAAATACTCAGTTTCTATTAAAATGCAAAACTTCTGATCAAAAGAAAATAGGAGTAGCTATCTAACATAAAACAAATGTAGGATTCAGAGTACAGAATATTATTAGGGATAAAAAGTGTAATTTCATAATGGCACAGAGGTCAAATAATCACGAAGATATAACATTTATGCACATGACAGCAGAATTTTAAAATACATGAATCAAAAACCGGATGCATTTCAAAGAAAAATAGACAAACTCAATTATAGTCAGAGATTTCAACCACTCTTTTAATAATTAATAGAACAAGTAGACAAAAAGACAGTAAGAAAGAGAAGACTCGAACAACACTATCAACTAACTTGGCCTAACTAACATTTGTAAAACACTCTGCTCAATAATAGCAGAATATGCATTCTTTTAAAGAACACATGGAATGTTTATCAAGATAGACTATATTTTGAATCATAAAACAACTCACAACAAATTTTCCAGGATTCAAATCATCCAAAGTATATTTTATGGCATTGGAATTAAATTAGAAATAAATAACAGGAAGATATCTGGAAAATTCCCAAATACTTAGAAACAAAATCAAGTAACTCATGGATCAAAAAATAAATCAAAATAGAAATTAGAAAGTATTTTGAACTTCTGCTCACCATAAAACATCATTAGCAAAATGAAAAGCAAGCTACAAAATGTATATTCATAAGACATATATCCAATAAAGGATTACTATCTAGAATATGTAAAGAATTCCTTTGAATCAATAATAAAAAGACAAACAGCCCAATTAAAAATGAGCAAATACGTCAACGATAACTAACAAAAGGAGTTATCCATATAGCCAATGAATGCTCAAAAAGTTGCTGAACGTAATTAGGCATCAGGAAAAGTCATATTAAAACTAGGTGAGATACCACTGTTTGTCCATTAGAATGGCTAGAAGTAAAAAAGACTAACAATATGAAGTGTTAGCAGGAGGGTAGAGTAACTCAACTTTTTATACATTAACGAAAAGTGTGTATATTGGTATGCCAACTTGAAAAACTGTTCAGGAGTTTTTAATAAAGTTAACATGAACTAGCAATATGTATGTATCCAAGACAAATGAGTGGTAACCACAAAAAGTCTTGTACAAGAATGTTTGTAGTCACTTTATTCATATAGCCCAAAACTGAAAACACAAATGCTGATGTATAGGAGAACTAACAAACATCAACAAGGGTACCTGCATAATGAACATTTGTATACCCAACCCTGAATTTTAAAAAAAAATTCTGATATATTCATAACATAGTCTACTACTCAGAAAGAAAAGGCAAAACTGCTGGTGCATGCAACAACATACATACATCTCAGAAGTATATTGAGTGAATGAAGACAGAGCCAAAGGAATAAAACTGCATGATGTCATTTATATAGATTTCAAAACAGGAAAAACTAATTTAAGTTGATGGAAGTCAGAGTTGTTAATTTGGTGGAGGATGGGTTGTTAACTGGAAATGAGCATGCATGAGGAAACTTACTGGGGTGATGAAAATATTTTATATCTTTCTGGGTAGTGGTTTATATTGATGTAAATATATGTAAAAATTCATCAAGCTGTACATTTAAGATTAGTGCATTGTATTTTACATACATTATGCATCAATTTAAAAAGTATAACATATGAACAGATTGCTGGGATCCTCCCAGGATCTTGGAAGAGACTTATGCAGGATGATCAATTCCAAAATCAAGTTTAAGGTAAAGCAACAGGATGAAAATAAACTAACAAATTCACCAAGGTTGCAGGATACAAGATCAACATACAAAAATCTATTTTATTACTATACAATCACAATGAACAATTTGAAAATAAAATTAAGAAAACAATTTCATTTATAATGGCATCAAAAAGAATAAAATACCTCAGAATAAATTCAACAAAAGAAGTGTAAGACTTTTATTCTGAAAACTGCAAAGTATTGTTGAAAGAAATTGAAGGTCTAAGTAATTGGAAAGAAAACTTATGTTCATGAGTAAGAAGACTTAATATTGTTAGAGTAACAATACATTCCAAATTTATCTATAGAATCAAGTTAATCCCTATCAAAATCTCAGTTGGTTTCCTTGCAGAAATTGACAAGCTGGGCCTAAAATTTATTAAAAGAAAATTCAAGGGAGCCAGAATAACCAAAACAATCTTGAAAAAGAAGAACAAAGTCAAAGGGCTCACACTTCTCAATTTCAAAACTTAGTACAAAGCTACAGTAATCAAGATAGTGTGCTACTGGCATAAAAATAGACATATAGATTAATAGAATAGAATTGAGAATCTAGAAAAAAACCTTTACATTTATGGTCAGCTGATTTCAGATAAGGGTCAGAAGACTTTTCAGTGAGAAAAGAATAGTCCTTTCAACAAATGATTTTTGGGCAATTAGATTTTCACATGCAAAAAAAAAAAAAAATCAAATTGTACTTTTTTCTCACACCAAACACAAAAAGGAACTAAAAAGGATTATAGATCTAAGTATAAGAGCTAAAACTATAAAGTTTTTAAAAGAAAATCTAGAAGCAAATCTTAAGGACTTGGGTTAGGAAACATCTTCTTAGATATTATACCAGAAATGACAAGAGAGAAGTAGATGAATTGGACTTCATCAACATTAAAATTTTTTTTTTTTTACTTCAAAAGACAACATCAAAAAAGTGAGAAAACCCACAGAACAGGAGAAAAATAATTCCAAATCAGGTATCTGATAAAAGACTTGTGTCTAGAATACATTAAAAAACACAACTTAACGAGAAAAAGACAAATAACCCAATTTAAACATAGGCGGCAGAGGATATGAATAGACATTTCTCCAAAGAAGGTACACAAAAGTTCAAGAGATGCAAGGAAAAAAATACTACGCATTATTAGTCATTAGAGAAAAACTAAAATACATTTAAAGTCACTGAATTGTGCATCTTAAATAGATGCATTTTGTGGCATCTTAATTTTACTCAATAAAGCTATTTTTAAAAATTCAGAAATAATTCCTGAAATGTTTATGGATAAAACAATATGCTTTCAGAAGTCTGCCATAAAATAATTCAGAAACAATGGGAAGAGAGTACAGATAAAATAAGATTGTATATGAATTAATAATTGTTCTTGAAGCTCTGTAATGAGTACCCAGTGGGTATATTTCCTCAATTTTTGTGTATGTTTGAAATTTCCCATAACAAAATGTTGAAAATATATGCTTAGGAAATCCCAAGGTGCACACAAAAACTTCTACATGAATGTCTATAAACAACATTCTTTGTAACACCCAAATGGTGAAAACAACCCAAATGTCTATCAACTGATAAATGAATAAATAAAATGTGGTATATATACATAATGGAATATTTTCTAATCATAAAAAGGAATGTAGTTTCAATAAGTTCTTTAATATGAATGAACTTTGAAAACATTATGCTAAGTGAAGAAGCCAGAAACAAAAGGCTACACATTGCATCATTCCATTTGACATGAAATGTCCAGAAGAAACAAATCCATAGAAATAGCAAGTAGATTAGTAGTTGTTTAGGGATTGTTGAAAGTGTTAATGTGGTTACCACTCATTATGACAATGAGTTTCTGAACAACACTGAGGAACACTGTCTCCTTTCCATAAACCCTGGCAGGCTCTAGGCAGGTGGCGGGACAAAAAGTAGACTGCTACAGCATTGAGGCTCCTGAAAGAGGTGGGGTCAGGGTGTTGATGAGCATCTGGTAAGAGGAAGTCTAGGATTGCTTGAGATCGCAGGAGCCACAGATTGGTTACATAGGGAAGCTGATACCAAGAAGGTCAGGAATTTACTAGTAGGGATAATAATCAAGTACAGAGCAGCCTGAGGAAGTGGGCACAGGGCATGTGAAGGCAATTATAATTCCTCCCCTTGATAAAAATGTGGACTAATATCATTTATGACATAAAGATCGCCGCCAATCAATCATGAATCTTGGATTAGCGTTTCATTTGTTCCAGTACTATACTAATTTGGTGAGCTACTATCTTATTAAGGGAGGAGTCCTCAGATAAGTGGGTAGAGCTGTCAGTGACACAAGGAAGCATCAATAATAACTGACACCAAACATGGTAAATCCACTGTGCTGAGGATTGGAAATGTTTTCGTTCTTTTAATCCTTACAATGATTCTATAAGGGAAATACTGTTATCTTTTTATAGGTGAAGCAAATGATGCTTGAAGGAGATGAATGACTTGAACAAAGGCATACAGCCGTGGAGCCATGATCGGCAACTAGTGTTAAACACCTGAAAATTTTAACCCCTACACTCTATGGCTTCAGGGCAATGGCAAGATCAGAGGTTGTTAAATGTGAAGATCATCTGTCCTAAAATGCTATATTCATATGAGAAAGGAAAGTTGAAGCGAGGATCAACAAGGCAAAAGGAGTTATGAAAAACAGAAGTGAAACATGAATGTGTAGTGGGCTTAAGTTCATTGTGACCATGTAGGAAAGAAATTTAGAAGTGAATCTGAACTCCACATTGCAAGCCAAGCACAAGCTGCCAGATGAAGTAAAAGTAAAGTGAGGACTACCACAAATCGCTGTAATTAGATAAATAAATAGAATACATTCCTTGTGAATAAAGATAATGTGCATAGGTAGGCAAGGGTGCATGCTTCTGGGTCAGTTGAAAATTGGAAAATACAACAATAATCACTGCTTACACGCATACCCAATTCCAACTGCATTGAATGCTCATTAAGTTAATATTATAGTTTTGGAATATAATCATGCAAACTTTTCTGAAGATTTAGCTTAACATTTATTGAGCAGGGGTGAACTAAAGCAATAAAGCATTCTTTAGCTTGGAACATCAAACATTTCTTGGGAGGAAAAAGCAGTTTCTATTGACCACAGGTGGGCAATAATTATCAAGCAAGGACTGATCAAAGGACAGACATCCCCAGACTGGAGGAAGATGTGTGCATCTTGGTAGGATTACTATTAATACTCATACTAAAATTTACCAAGACCCAGAGCTGTTGAAGCTGCATATGTTTACTAAATGTTGCATCCTAGGAAAAGTCCCCTAACTGCCAACATACAGGTCCACAGCCTGCTAAGTTTTCTTCTGCCTACTACCTTTCATGTCCCTAATACCTCTTTCTCAGAGCTCAATATTAATTGTTTTACACGAGGAATGAAAATTAATGGGCAAGATATAGTCATCAGCTTTAGTAAGTTTTTGATATCCTTGCTGAAACATAACTAATATGCATAAAACAGAGAATCAAAACCAAAAAAGAATATAATGGAGTGATAAATCTGTTTTAAGCTTTAGAAAAAGGAGAAATTAGTGTGGACTACCATCGTGAAAGAAAATTTGGCAGGAAAGCTTGCACCTAAAAAGACTTAAATAATTGAAGGCCCAAGGGTATATATCAGTGCCTATTATATTTTTTAGTACTTTGGGTTTTCTCATTTGAAAAAAATGGAGGCAACACTTGTCTGGTGTTACAGTACATTAACTTGTTAAGGCTAATGATTAAGATCCTTGAGAGAAAGATGCCAGGATGTGAAGATTTCTGAAGAAAGGGCCTTATCATGTCAAATAAATAAAAAGTGGACACAAAAAGTAGAAAAACAGGCATCAAAACAGGAACAATTTTTTCCTTTAGTGTGCCCTGGACTTGCCCAATGGCAAAATATCAGATGTTTCCCTAGAATTTTACTGGCCAGAGCATAAGTGGATCCCTTTCACACAGTTCTTATGTTTAGCAAACCTTGAAATTATCAACAAGAGCAAGAAGTTAAATAGTGCTTACTATGTTCCAGGGACTATTTCAAAAGCTTTTGGGACATAGTAATATACACAATCCTCTTAAAAAATAATTCTGTGTGTTAGGTACTATTATAAGCACCCCGTTTTGCTGATAAGAAAGCTGAAGTACAGGTAAGTAATGGTATGTACTGAATGTTTGTGTCCTCCCTGAATTTATTTGCTGAAGCCCTAATCCCCAGTGGGATGGTACTTAGAGATGGCCTTTGGGAGATAATTAAGTCATAAGGGTGAAGGCTATCATGAAGGGCATCTGTACCCTTGTAAGAAGAGACATGAGAGATGATCTAGCTCTACCATGTGAGGATACATCAAAATGATGGCCATACGTAAGCCGTCACCAGGAGCTAAATCAGCCAGCACCTTCATCTTGGACTTTCAGCCTCCAGAACTGTGGGAAATATATGTCTATTGTTTAAGTGGTCCAGTCTGTGGTATTCTGTTATAGCAGCCCAATCTAAGACAAATAGCTCGTGTCACAGCAAGTGAATGGAAGCCGTGGATTTAAATTAAGATGGTCTAACTACAGTTCATGCCCTTACCCTCCAAGCTGTAAGACAATCCCCCAGTGCACTATCAGGATGCTTTGAGACTGCTTATATTGCCAAGCAAAAGCCAAAATAAGTCTTTCCCAGAAAGAATTGTTGTGAGAGATATTGTGCAGAAGGTGTCCACAGATTACAGTTTCACTGGAATACTAGCAGCAAGGGTATAGAGGCCCCTTTGACCGTCTAGATGCCCCACCAGCGATTCTAGAGCCTAGTATGAGGGCTATGACTGGAGAGGGCTGGTGAGCAACGAAGGAAAGATAACCGTGGGAGGAGAGATGTGGAAGTTGACAGCAGGGATGGATGTAAGTACGGCAGTAGTCTGGAAAGGGTTGGGATACAGGGCAGTCACGTAGGCACTCTGGACCCATTCTGCTTTACTGAAATAAAATTTTTTCTGGCAACAAGTTATGCCAGAATCTCAGGCCTTTTGTCTATGCTGAAATGTTAATGCAATAAATCACTACAAGTATGGTTTCAAAACTGGTAAGCTACCAGCACAAACTGGGAGATCTTTTGCTTATCTAAAATTTCCATGACAAGATTTGACCAGAATGTGTTTCTGAATCCTCAGCACTCTTGCAAAGGCATGACCCAAGTCTTCTTCCAGACACTGTTAATTCATTTGGCAGATTTTAGTTGCTATTAGTGAATATGTTGAGGGTAGAGGCTCTGGTAGATGGTGGGAAACTAGATGAAGAGGTACGTCCCCTGCCCCCAAGGTTCTCACAATCTAGAAAGTAATAAAATGACAATGTAGTGACCCTGACAATAGGATAAAAGGTGCCAAAAAAAGCACAAAGGAGAAAACTCTGAGTGTTTAATTTTCAGGGAGAAAGTAGCATGGCTGGCTATTGTAAAAAAGAATAGGAGTCTGCCAGGTAGAAAAGGAAGAAGGAAGGATGCTCCTGGCAGAAGGGACTGCTGGACAATATGGAAGCAAGAGGGTACATGCTGAATTCATGCACCAATGAGGTGAAGATTCTATTTATTGCTATCATTTTCTTCTATTCCCACTTAGGGATAGTTAGTAACAGGTCTGTGGTCAGTGGTAAAGAGAAGACGGAATTAGTAACGTTCTACTCAAATGCACTGTAAAATACCACCCCCCCAATTGGAAAACACAAATGAAGATTCTGGATCTCTCTATAAATTTGTGTCCCCAAATTGCTGTGTGTGTGTGTTTTTTCTGAGTTGTTACATGGAATCGGTGCACCTCCCTTGTACTCATAAACCTCTTTCTGGGATGGCAGTGGCACTATCTCTCAGTCTCTTATTTTCTGTCCATGGCGAATTTCTCCCTAATCTGATTACTACTATATTATTAGACTTTATTTTCATATTCCCTTTTTAGCATATAGATGGAATTTTTTTTTTCCTAAATGCTTTAGATAATCTTTGCCTCTTTAAACACCAGTTAAATGCTTTTGCAATGAATGTTACTCATTACTGGTGAGATTCATTCTCCTCTGGCTCATTTGAGGAGGTTTTGACAAGTTATTAAAGAAGAGTTAAGTCCACAGATTTCAGTGTATGTCCAGGCACAGATTTTGGAGTCATCTTTTATATTTATTTATAAATAGAAATAAATTATTTACATGGGGCTTTATCAAATTATCCTCCCCCAATGGAGGAACTTACTATTGTGAGAGTTCCTGTGACAATACATAGCTTGCGAGTTGCCTGAAAGAGATCAAGAGTATCTTAGAAACAAAGTAGAATTTGTCTCCCTCTGATCACGATAACCAGAAATGGAAAAGAACACCGAACCAAAAATAGTAGCACCATTTACTCTGACAGAATAGGAAACTAGCAGCTTCTGCTTGTGAGTTTTAGGATCTCAAGCAAGCAACACCTCTGTGACTCCTTCTACTCATCTGTCAAACAGAAAGGATAATATAGATGCAAATGTATTTCCCTAAACAGAATCCAGAATTAGTACAATTTTCAGTCCAATTTGTATAGCTCTGAATTTTACCAAAAGAAAGGCCTAAAATAGTGGAGTCGTCCACCAGCCAAATGGCAAGCGGAGATCGCCACGGGCTTTAATAACATTCTATTTATAGTCAGAATTCTGGAGCCATGTTCACAATTGTCTGTTAAATAAAATAAATGCATGATTATTGTATGCACCATTTAGAGTACAATTTAACAGAACATTCTAACACAGAAATGAACAGTCTTTAAGAGTTAGATGTTATGTGGGAAGGTAAAAAAAAATCACATGCTTTGGAGTCCAAAAATATGGTTCCTATTCTCTGCTTGGCTTCTGTGTGATTCTCACACACACTACAGCCTAAGTCATTAGTTCTCAAACTTTGTCTCACGGGTACCCCTATCTGCAAAGAAGAGTGAACAAGTCACTTGCCCAGGAATTTGGGGTACATCCTGGAGCCACCACTTAAAATCAGAACATCCCTTTTAAATATTCTGATTTATTGTAAAAATCTATTTGAACTCTGTGTTCAAATCCATTTTATATGTGTTCTTGATTTCTAAATAAAAATGTTTTACATTCATTATTGTCATGCAACATTTTTCTGTTGTTCACCAGAGCTGTCCCTCATGTAGCCTCCACTTCTTCAACTCCCTTCACATTTAAAATTATTTTTGCATTCGTATTCAAATAATTGATGTACATATTCTTAAAAATTCGAATATCACTACATCACTGCATCCTCAAAATTCTAGACTCCAGTGATTCTCCCACCTCAGCCTCTCCAGTAGCAAGGACTCTAGGCAATCCTCCAGCCTTGGCCTCCCAGAGATCTGAGACTCCAGAAGTGAGTCTCATGTCACATACAGGAATGACCTATACTCATTTTAAAACAATAGTCTTGAACTTTATGGAACTGAACACACTGCATTCAATCGTGTGTTCATTCACTTTTACTACACTCTGTGTTGTGTAACATTCGGTTGAATTAGTATACCACAATTTATATATCCTCTTGAGGCTAATCACCTGAACTCTTTCCACATTTTTGCTATTATAAACAGTGTTACTGTGAGCATTCTCAGCCATGTCCCCAGGCATGTTGGCAGGATTTCCTCTACATTCCTAGATGTAGAATAGGAAGATCACTGGTATGAACATCCTCAATTTGTTTTTTGTACTTTCTTTATGAAACAGAAGTTTTGTCTTTTAAGTTATCTTTGCTTTTAATTACTATGAGTATGTAATAGTTGTATATATTAATGGGGTACATATGATGTTTCGATAGACGCATGCCGTGCGTAATGACCAAATCAGGGTAACCAGACATGTATCATTCCTTTGTGTTAAGAACATTCATTCCAATTCCATTCCTTTAGCTATTTTAAAATATACAATAAGTTATTGTTAACTATAGTCACCCTATTGTGCTACTAACTAGAAACTGAGGCTCTTGATATTAATATTAACTTAAGCAAGTGTATCAGGCTTACTTTTATGATTTGTCCTTTTTGTGTATTAAGAAGTTGTTTCTAACTCTAAAATCATGAAAATACTCTTCCACTTTTTTTTAAATGTTTTGAAGTTTTGCCTTTTACATTTCAATCCTTAATCCATCTATGATTTACTTTTTAGTACTGGGGGGCCATTTCCTCTTCAAATCCTCTCCTCTGGCTTCCGCTTTCACCACCTGACTGAGAGAGCTCTCGGAAAGGTAACCATTGTCCTCCTTATTGCTTTATCCAGTTGTCCTTTGTAGGTCTTATATACAAGGGAACACAAAAATAACAGGATATATCCTGTGGCAGGTAGGACCCTGGTAGTACAGGCTTCACCCACTAGGCAAGTGTTCTAGAAACCCATCGACATCAACGTACCAACTAGCATTATTGTGAGAGGTTGTGCTCTCAAGAAATGTCCCAAGTTGTGGCAAACGAGTGACAGGTTCTTCCACCATGACAATGCACCTGCCTACACCATGCTGAGTGTTCAACAGTTTCTAATCAAAAATGGCATGACCCCTGTGCCCCACCATCCCTATTCACCCAACCTCGCCCTAAGTGATGGCTTTGTTTGTTTTCCTTGATGAAAAAAGTCTTTGAAGGGAAACGTTTGGCCAGTGTGGAAGGCTGAAACAAAAATGGCAGAAACACGAAAAGTATTAAATTGGACGAATTCGAAAACTGTTTTGAGCAGTGGAAAAAGCATCTCAATAGATGTATTGCATCAAACAAAGAGAACTTTGAAGGTGACTAAAATTTAAACATGTAAGAACAAAAACACAATTTTTAATAAATAAATCCCAGGTTTGGGAGGGTATAAGCCCTCAATAGCATTTAATGCAGTTGACTCCTCCCTTCTTCTTGAAAGGTTCTTTTTTCTTGGCCTCTATGATACCCCATTCTCCTAGTCTTTCTTCTATACATCAGGCAGCTTCTTCATAGTCATCTTTGCATGTACCCATTTCCTTTCTGAACTCTTAATGTTGGTGTTCTCCAGGGACCATATTTGGGGTCCTCTTTTCTTTTCTTTCTAAGTTATTTTCAATCTCATCTGCTTTTAGGGATTTAGGCTGATGATTCCTAAAACTGAATCTGTAGCCCACATCTTCCTCTGGAGTTCCAACCTTATATTCCTTCGTAGATGTCTCTTGGAATCCCAAATTGTCGTGTCTGACACTGAACCCTGGATCTTCTGTTCATCTCAATAGATGTTCATCTTCCTGCCTTGTCTAATTCAACAAACATCATCCCCATTCACCGTGTCACATGCCAAATACCTGAGAGATCTTCCTTGACAACTCACTCTCCCTTTACCCCAACATTCAGCACAATAACAAATTCTAGCTAGTCTCACTCAAAATGTATCTGGACTCTGTTTTCCTCTCCATCCTCACTACTAAGCATTCATTGTTTATCATCTGACAACGATAACAGCCTCCTAATAATTTTCACTGCTTTGACTCTTGTTCCCTTCCTATTTTTTTCCCAAATAGAAGCCAGAATGATCTCAAAAAAATATTAGGTGAATCCATATCAATTCTTTTTGTAAAACCTTCAAAATTTGTTATTGCACTTAGAATAAGAATCCCAAATTCTTTACATGGCCCAGAGTGTACCTTGCATTCGATGACACAGCCTCTTTCTGTATAAACCAGTATACCTTAGGGTCAGCCTGGAATATGCTCCTCCAAGGTTTTTGTTTATCTCTTTCCTCGAGTATCAGTTTCTGACCATCCCTTGCCCTCTATTATATAATCTCATAGTAACTTGAATTTTCCTTTATATCTTCTAGTATAATTTGTGATTCAATGTTTGTCTGATAATTAACTCATTATCTGTATCCCCACCAGATCCTGGAAGCAGATACTATGTCAATATTATTATTATTATTTCTCCCAGTATACCCTGAGCTTAGCACATTGCCTACCCATATTAGAAATTCAATAAGTCCTTTGCTTGTTTGTTTGTTTTTAAGTCAGAGTCTCCCTCTGTCGCCCAGGCTAGAGTGTAGTGGCACACTCACGGTTACAGCAGCCTCGATCTGTTAGGCTCAGGTGATCTCCCACCAAGTAGCTGGGACTACAGGAACATGCCATCATATCGGGCTAATTTTTTTATTTATTGTAGGGATGAGGGTCTTGCCAAGTTGCCCAGGATTGCCTGAAATCCCTGGGCTCAGGCAATCTTCTCACCTCCACTTTCCAAAGTGCTGGGATAACAGGTGTGAACCACCACGCCAGACCTCAGTAAGCCTTGTTAAATGCTGAGGGCATGAGGAAGAGATGAGGCCTGCTTCCTCACTTGCAGAGCTCCGAGTAGATGGGACTCAGGGTCTCTGGGCACCTATTCTGTTTCTAGAAGGATAATGTTGGGGGATTTACTCCTCCTGTGTCTGGGCTTCATTTTTAATTCCCATCATACTCCCTTTTAGAGCTAAGAGTTCCTTCTAAGAGGGAAGACAGCAGAGAGGCAGTTTTCCCTGCAGAGGCCTGCCTGACTGTATAGACTGCATACACTGATTATTACTGTTACTTTAAAGCAAAAATGTAATTAGCGTATTAATCCTTAATTGTATAGTACACTATTAGTAGCACAAAATTCATTCACCTAAGATTATTCTTGCAGGTGATTTGGACGCAATGAAGGCAAATTTATTACTAGTCCAGCATCGCTGTGGTATTATTGCCCCCTGGTGGCTACGTTAATTACTTAGCCCTGGCCGGTTCGGAGCTACTTAAGCAAGGTCAGCAGAGCTTCCCTGGAGATTGTGGTATTCATGTCTTTCCAAACAAACTAGAGACAAAAAAAGGCACGAGAGAGTTTTCTTGATTAAAACTTTTGTGTCAGCCCCACCCACATATTTTATTTTTAAGGTGACCCCTCCCACTCTTTACTCCCCTTTCCTTAGAAGACTTTTGTGTCCCTTCCTAGACACCAAATGGGGGTTCCCACATCTAGTTGGGAACCCCTATTTTAGAGAACATCTGTGCAAATTCAATTCGATAGGAGCTAGCATTTCTGTGGACTTAGTCTTTCAGGTGGCCAAAAACTTTAAAATGTGTAAAATAATAGTAGTACTGGCAATAATCAGGCATGTGAAGTGCATTTTTAAGAAGTGTTACCTGTGTACCTGTTTTTATGTTTCCACATGCATATTCACTCTCCTAATGAGAAACTTGCCCATAAGACACAATTCAACTAGCCACAGTTGTACAGGCTTGTTCTAACTTTTTTGGGGGGGAGTGGAGTTCAGGGTCTCACTCTGTCATTCAGGCTGGAGCGCAGTGGTATGATCACTGTTCACTACAGCCTCGACCTCCTGGGCTTAGGCAATCCTTCCATCTCAGTCTCCCAAAGTGCTGGCATTACAGGCATGAGACACTGTGCCTGACCTGTTCTAACCTTTAAGATAAAATAGAGGAAAGGTACACATTGGGAACTATGTTTCTAATTGATAGCAAATGCTTTAGCAGAGTTGAAATATATACACATTCATTTTTGCTATATGTTCTTTCCAGCAGAGAGAAGTATTTTCAAAAAGCCAGAGATGGTTGCTTTTATCCATAATGGAAACAATTTAGATAACAATTTAAACAATTTAGTTGTTCCCAAAGCAGAACTAGCAGTGAAAACACGTTTCCCTGCTGTCTGCTTTGCCTTTTTTTCCCCCTATAGCACTGGATTAAGAATCACTGGCTCTGATTCTTGATCCCTTTCTTACTAGCTGTATAAGGCAAGTTATCTAAGGATTTCTGGGCCTCAGGATCTTCTTTATATTAATATAATGAGTATCATAATACCTACCTCATATACTTGTGAGAAACCTATGTAACATTATTTGCAAAATACATTGCATAGTGTCAAGCACATATTAAACATTCAAGAAACAGTAGCTGTAATCTTTACTATAATTACTCTTATGGTTATTTAAGATCTGAAGAATGGTCTTGAGAAAGAAAATAACATAAAGCCAATCAAAATTCATTGTTTGCATCTGCGAACAGTATTTAGTCACTTAGAAGAGACTATGAATAACAAATAACTGGTGAATAATTTCCTTTTCCTTCTCTTATTCCTTTCTGTCTCTTTGTAGCAGACAGAAGTTTAAGATGGCCTCTAAAATCCCAGGTCTGTAGTGTATATCCCTGGATAATCCCTTGATTGGGGGTGGAGTCTCTGATTGTGAATGGAGCCTGTGCATTTGATAGGATGTCACAGTTATGAGCAGGTTACATTATATGGCAAAGTGAAAGGCATTCTGCAGATATAATTAAGTTTCCACATCAGTTGATTTTGAGATTATGAAAAGGGAGATTATCTTGTGGGTAGGGTATCTGACCAAATCAAGTGAGTGCTTTAAATGAGAATCTAGACGTCAGAGAAGCAGCAGCAGAGACTCCCGCTGGCTTTGAAGAAGCAAGCTGCCATGAGTCCTCATGTCAGCTGCAAGGAAGCAAATGCTGCCATAACCACATAAGAATAGGATCCTGAGTTCCAGATGAGACTCCAGCCAGCATCTTGACTGCAGCTTTGTGAGACCCTGAGCAGAAGATCTAACTAAATCATGTCCGAACCCCTGATTCATGAAAACTGTGAGATGATAAGATTTAAGTCACTAAATTTGTGGAAATTGGTTACACAGTTATAGAAAACTAATGCACTTTCCAATAAACCCCAAAATATTTACATGATACTCACTGAAAAAAGAACTCAGATGACAAGACTCTTATTTTAATATTTTATTACTTTTTTGGCTCAAAAGTTATTTAGAAGAATTTTTTTTTAGTTTCCAAATAGTGCGGAGCTTTTTCCGGGATCACGTAATTGACTTTTTCATTATATTTCCAGTATATTTCCATTTCTCCCCTCCTGGTTTTGTGCTATTATTGTTGTCATACATTATACTTTCACGTATGTCATAAACCCCATGCTGCATTGTTTTTATTTTTCCTTAAACAATGGATTCTCTTTAAAGAGATTTAAATGTCATAAAAAATCAATCTTTGCATATAGTTACCATGTCCAGTGTTCTTCATTTCTTAGTGTAAATTCATATTTCCATCTGGTATAATTTTCTTCCTGTCTGAAGGACTTAACATTTCTTATATATGGATCTACTGGTGATGAATTATTTCAGCTTTTGTATGCCTGGAAACATCTTTATTTTGCCTTTGTTCATGACAGATATTTTCACAGGATATAAAACTGCAGGTTGCCACATTTTTCTTTCAATATATTAAGATGTTCAGTACTTTAAAATGGCTCTGCACATATGTTTTCTTTCTCTGTCTGCTTTTATGATTTTTCTTTTTATCACTAGTTCTGAGAAATTTTATTAAGATGTCCTTTGATGTGGTTTTTTTTATGTTTCTTGTGTCATTGTTACTTGAGTATCTTGGGTTTATGGGTTTGTAGTTTTATCAAATTTGGCAATTCTTTGGCCACTATTTAAAAAAAAATTTTTTTCTCACCTTCCCATCACTCTTCTCCTTTGGGAATTCCCATTACAAGTATACAAGGCTGTGTGATGTTGTCCCTCAGATCACTTATACTATGTTCAGTTTTGGTTTTAGTATTTTGTCTGTATATTTGATTTGTGATAGTTTCTATTGTTATGTCTTCAAGTTCATTAATCTGTTTCTTCTGCAAAGGCTAACTGGTC
This sequence comes from Carlito syrichta, assembly GCF_000164805.1. NCBI lineage: Eukaryota > Metazoa > Chordata > Mammalia > Primates > Tarsiidae > Carlito > Carlito syrichta. The sequence goes on along the minus strand of NW_007231621.1, from coordinate 136,592 downwards.
ATTAATTCTATTCAGTGTATTTTTGGGGTGTTTTAATATTTTTTAATTTTTATTTTAGATTCAGGGTACACATGCAGATTTGTTACATGGTCGTATTATGTAGTGGTGGGGATTGGGTCTTAGGTGACCAGATAGTGAACGTTGTGCCGTGTAGGTAGTTTCTGAACACTACCTTCCCTCTTCCCTCCTCCCTTATTGGCAACCCCAGAGTCTATTATTTCCATCTTTTTGACTGTTTAGCTCCACCATGTGAGTGAGAACATGCAGTGTTTGATTTTCTGTTTCTGAGTCAGTTTACTTAGGGTGATAATCTCCAGCTCCATCCATGTTGCTGCAAAGGACAAGATTCCATTCTTTTTTATGACTGTGTAGTATTCCTTGGTGTATATATACCACATTTTCATTATCCATTGATCAGTTGATGGCATATAGATTGATTCCACATCTTTGCAATTGTGAATTGTGCTGCGATGAACATATGGGTGCAGGTATCTTTTTAATATAACGACCTCTGTTCCTTAGAGTAAATACCTAGTAGTGGGATTTCTGGACCAAATGGTAGATCTACTTTTAGTTCTTTGAGTAATCTCCTACTGTTTTCCATAGTGGTTGTACTAATTTACACTCCCACCAACAATGCTTAAGTGTTCCCTTTTCTCTTCATCTACACTGGCATCTATTGTTTTTTGGCTTTTTAATAATGGCCATTCTGATTGGTGTAAGGTGGTATCTCAATGTGGTTTTAATTTGATGAGAGCAATATTGAGCATTTTACATATGTTTGTTGGCTATTTGGATACATTCTTTTGTGAGATGTGTACTCATATTGTTTGTCTACTTTTTGATGGGACTATTTGATTTTTTTTCTTCCTGACTCATTTGAATTCTTTGTGGATTCTGATTATTAGTCCTTTGTCAGATGTATAGTTTGCACATATTTTCTCTCATTCTGTAGGTTGCCTGTTTGCTCTGTTGATCATTTATTTTGCTGGGCAGAAGCCTTTTCATTTAATTAAGTCCCACTTATTTATTTTTGTTTTAGTTGCATTTGCATTCAGAGTTTTAGCCATAAATTATTTGCCTAAGCCAATGTCCATAAGAGTTTTTCCTATGTTTTCTTCTAGGATTTTTATGGTTTTAGGTCTATTGTTTATGCCTTTAATGATTCTTGAGTTAATTTTTGTATATGGGGAAAGATGGGAATCAAGTTTCATTTTTCAAAATGTAGCTATTCAATTTTCTTAGCACCACTTGTTGAACAGGGTGACCTTCCACCAGTGTATGATTTTGTCTGCTTTGTCAAAGATCAGTTGATTGTAGGTACTTGGATTTATTTCTGCATTCTCTGTTCTGTTCCACTGGTCTATGTGTCTGCTCTTGTAAGGAACTATAGAAACGATCCCTGAAAGTATAATCTTTGTGTCTGCTCTTGTACAAGTACCATGCTGTTTTGGTCACTACAACCTTGAAGTATAATTTTAAGTCAGGTAATGTGATGCCTCCTGCTTTGTTCTTTTTGCTTAGCATTGCTGTGGCAATTCTGGCTCTTTTGGGGTTCTATATGAATTTTAGGATTGTTTTTTCTAATTCTGTGAAAAATGACATTGGTAGTTTGATAGGAATTGCATTGAATCTGTAGATTCCTTTGGGTAATATGGTCATTTTAATAATGTTGATTTTTCCAATCCATGAGCATGGGATGGTTCTCCATTTGTGTCCTTTACAATTTCCCTCATCTGAGTTTTGTAGTTTTCCTTGTAGATATCTTTCACCTTCTTGATTAACTATATTCCTAGGTATTTTAGCTTTTTGACTGCTATTGTAAAAGGAATTGAGTTTCTGACTTGATTCTTAGCTTGGTTGCTATAGGTGTATAGCAGAGCTATTGATTTGTGTGTGTTGATTTTGTATCCTGATACTTCACCAAATTCACTTATCAAGTCCAGGAGTCTTTTGGAGGAGTTTTTAGGGTTTCCTACGTATAAGATCATATTGTCAGCATACAGTGATAGTTGATTTCTTCTTTTCCAATTTGGATACACTTTATTTCTTCTTCTTGCATGGTTGCTAGCTTTGGGTATGGTTTGTCCGTGCTTTTCTAGTTCCTTGAGGTGTGATGTTAGGATGTCAATATGTGATTTTTCGGTCATATTAATGTAGGCCTTAAGTACTACAAACTTTCCTCTGAGAACAGTTTTGACTGTGTCCCAGAGGTTTTGATAGCTTGTTTCACTGTTGTCATTTGCTTTAAGGAATTTTTAAATTCCTACCTTGATTTCACTGTTGACCCAAGGATCTTTCAAGAGCAAATTGTTTACTGTACACATCTTTGTTTGATTTCATGAGTTCTTCTAGGAGTTAATTTCTAGTTTAATTCCACTGTGATGTGAAATAATGCTTGATATGATTTTGATTTTTTTAATTTATCAAAACTTGATTTGTGACCTATCATATAGGCTATCTGGAGAATGTTCTATGTTCTGAGAAAAATATGTATTTTGTGGTTTGGGGATGTAAAGTTCTACAAATGTCTGTTGGTTCCATTTCCTCTAGCATCCTGTTTAACTCCAATTTTTTTGTTGACTTTCTGCCTTGATGATCTGTCTACTGCTGTCAGTGGAGTGCTGAAGTCTCCACTATTATTGTATTGCTGTCTATGTCTTTTTTTTTTAGGTCTAGTAGAACTTGTTTTGTAAAGCTGGGGGCTTTGGTGTTAGGCACAGATATATTTAAAATTGTATGGCTTCTCATTGTGTTGATCTCTTTATCATTATATAATAGCTGTCTTTGTCTTTTTTTTAACTGATGTTAATTTAAAGTCTGTTTTATCTGATATGAGAATGGCTACTCCCACTCATTTTTGCTTTCCATATGTGTAGAATATTTTTACCTACCCCTTTACCTTGAGACTGTAGGATTCTTTGTGAGTCAAGTGGGTCTCTTGAAGACAGCAGACATTAGATTTGTGTTTTTTAACCATTCTGCCAGCCTATATCTTTTTAGTGGGGGCATTGAGACCATTTATGTTCAGAGTTAATAATGATATGTAAAGTACTATTCTATTCATCATACTGGTTGTTATCTGGTTGCTTTATTTATTTATTTTTCTCTATTGTGTTGGTGTTCCCTAATGTCTGTGAACTTTATGATTTCCAGAGTTTTTCTACTGGTGTATTTCAACCTTTTATTTCATTATCTAGGACTGCTTTGAATATGTCTTGTAGAGCTAGTCTAGTGGTGACAGACTCCCTCAGTGCTTGCTTGTCTGCAGAGGACTTCATTTATGAAACTTAGTTTTGTGGTATGCAAAATCCTTGGCTGACAGCATTCTGTTTGAAGAGATTAAAGATGGGGATCCACTCCCTTCTGGCTTGTAGAGTTTCTTCTGAGAAATCTGCTGTTACTCTGATAAGTTTATCTTTGTAAGTTATTTGATGCTTTTGTCTCACTTCTCTTAAATTTCTGCCCTTCACATCAACTTGGTATAGCAAGATAATTGTGTCTTGGGAATGACCTTTTTGCAAAGGGGTGCTTTGGGCTTCCTGTGTCTGGATGTTTAGGTCTCTGGAAAGGCCAAGGAAGTTTTCTTCCATTATTCCCTCAAATAAGTTTTCCAAACTTTTGTTTTCTCTTCTTCTTCAGGAACACCTGTGATTCTTAGGTTTTGACATTTTGCATAATCTCATATTTCTTGAAGACTTTATTCCATTCTCTTGATTCTTTTTTCATTATTGGTGTCTGATTGGATCAATTCAAAAGGCTTTTCTTTAAGTTCTGATGTCCTTTCTTCTGCTTGTTCTAGTCTACTATTGAAACTTTACACTGCACTTTGTACTTACTTAAATGCTTATTTTATTTCCAGAATTTCAGTTTTAAAACAAAATATATCTATGTCTTTGGAGAATTTTTCATCCATGTCCTGAATAGTTTTCTTAATTTCTTTATGCTGGTTTTCACTTTTCTCCTGAAGTTCATTAACCCATTTTATCATCAGCCTTTTGAATGCTATGTATAGAATTTCAACAATTTCATTTTGGTTAGAGTTCATTGCTAAAGAGTTGGTGTGGTCTTTTCGGAGTGATGTAGAACTCTGTTTTTGCATATTATCAGAATTACTTTTTTTGTTCCTTCTCATTTGGGTAGATAATTTATTCTTTTGAATTTTTTTATTTTATTTTAAAAATGTGAAGTACAATTCAGGATTAGGAATACAAATGTTCATTATGCAGGTATCCTTGTTGGGGTGTGTCCCCCAGAGCAGTTTCCCACTACTGCCAATCCCTCTCTTATAGTGTTATGATAATTGCTCAAGGTCTACTTATGAGTGAGAACATGTGGTACTCAGTTCTTTGTTTCTGTGATACATCACTCAGTATTATAGACTTGAAGTCCATCCAAGGTGCTACGAATTTCATAATTTTGTCCTTCTTTATGACTGGATAATATTCATTGTGTATATGTACCACATATTTTTTTAATCAAGTCCACTTTCAATAGGCAGCATGGTTGGTTCCATGTTTTTGCTATTGTGAATAATGCTACAATAAACATACGTGTACAGGTATCTTTTTTATAGGGTGATTTGAGTTTCTCCAGGTATATTCCCAGAAGGGGGTTTGAGGGATTGTATAGAGGGTCGATTTTTAGATCTTTTAGAAACCACCACACTGTTTTCCACAGAGGTTTTACTTGTTTACACTCCCACTAACATTGTGGAAGTGTTTCCTTTTTACCACATTCTCTCTAGCATCTGTTGTTTTTTGAGTTATTGATGATGAACACCCTGAATGAAGTTAGGTGGTATCTCAGTGTAGTTTTAATTTGCATTTCTATGATGATTAGTGAAGCTGAACATTTTTTCATGTATCAGTTGACTGTTTATATGTCTTCTTTTGAGAAGTGTCTATCTATATCTTTTGCCCACTTTGTAATAGGGCTGTTTGGTTTTTTTCTTTTCAGCATGCTTGAGTTCCTTGTAGATCCCAGATGTTAGGCCTTTATCAGATACACAGTTGGCAAATATTTTTCCCACCCTGTGGGCTGTTTCACTGTCCTCTTGATGGTTTCTTTGGCTTTGCTGAAGTTTTTCAGTTTGATGAGGTCCCACTTGTCTATCTTATCTCTTATGGTATGGGCACTTGGAGTTTTGATCAGGAATTGGTTGCCAGTTCCAAATTCTGTGAGGGTATCTCCTGCATTTTGTAATGTTCTTATAGTTTGAGGTTTTATATTTAGGTCTTTGATCCATTTAGAGTTTTTTTTTAATGTATGGTGATAGGTAGGAGTCTTATTTTCATCTTCTTCATGTGGTCAGCCAGTTTTCTCCACACCATTTACTGAATAGGTTCTCCTTTCCCCAGTGGTTGATGGTGGAGGTTTTGTTGAAGATGAGTTGGTTGAGAAATTGAGGTTTTGCTTCTGGAATCTCTATCCTGTTCCATTGGTCTATATGCCTGTTCTTTTTTTTATTACTATTTTTTTTATTTTAATACAGAGTTTATTAGTGAGAAGAAGTGAAAGAAAAAGGAAGATTCATAGCAGAAAGACCTGCCATGGGCAAGTTTCTCAAAAAGAAAAATAACCTATGTGCCTGTTCTTGTACCAATACCAGGCTATTTTAGGTATTGTAACTTAATAATAAAGTTTAAAGTCTGGGAGTGTGATACCATCTACTTTTTTTTTCTTGAGTATAGTTTTGGCTATTCGTGGTCATTTATGTTTCCATATGAATTCCTGAATTGTTGTTTCCAGGTCTGAGAAGAATGATGCTAGTAATTTAATGGGTATTGCTTAAATCTGTAGATTGTCTTGGGTAGGATGGACATCTTAACAATATTCATTCTTCCAATCCATGAGCATGGAATATTCTTCCATTTATTTGTGTCATCTTTTATTTCTTTGAGCAGTATTTTGTAGTTTTCATTGTAAAAGTCTTTCACTTCTCTGGTTAGGAGATGCCAAGGTATTTAACTTTTCTGTGGCTATTGTGAGTGGGATTGTGCTTTTTATTTGGGTTTCTGTTTGTTATTGGTGCATAGGAATGTGACTGTCTTTTTTCACATTTATTTTATGCCCTGAGACTTTGCCAAAGTCTCTATCAGTGAAAGGAGTTTTTGGACAGATTATCTTGGGTTTTTGAAGTATAGAATCATATCATCTGCAAAGAGGAATAACTTAACTTCCTCTTTTCCTATTTGGATACCCCTGATTTCCTTCTCTTGTCTGATTGCTCTAGCTAGGACTTCCAAAACTATGTTGAACAGGAGGGGTGAGAGTGGGCATTCTTGTTTTGTTCTGGTTTTCAGGAGAAATGTTTCCAATTTCTGTCTGTTTGGCAGTATGTTGGTTGTGCATTTCTCGTAGATAACTCTTACTTTTTTGAGGTATGTTCCATCTATGCCTTGATGTTCAAGGGTCTTTATCAAGAAGGGATGCTGGATTTTATTGAAAGCTTTTTCAATGTCTAATGATATAGTCATGTGGTTTTTGTTTTTCCATCTATTGTTGTACTTAATTACATTTATGGTCTTGTAGATATTAAACCAGCCTTGCATCCTGGGGATGAAGCCTTCTTGGTCATGGTGGATGATTTTTGAGATGTGTTCTAGGATCCAGTTTGCTAGAATCTTGTTGAGAATTTTAGTATCTATATTCAGCAACAATATTGGCCTGTAGTTCTCTTTGTTTGTTGGATCTTTACCCAGTTTGGGTATCAATGTGATGTTAGTTTCATAAAATGATTTGAGGAAGGTTCCATCTTTGTCGATTGCCTGGAATACTTTTAACAGGATTGATATCATCTCCTCCTTGTATGTTTTGTAGAATTCTGCTGGAAAGCCATCTGATCCAAGGCTTTTTTTTTTTTTTTTTGTAGGTAGTTTTTTTATGACATAGTCGATTTCCTGGGTTGTTAAAGGTCTATTTAGGGTCTTGATTTCTTCTTGCTTCAACCTGGGGAGGCTATGTGATATCAGAAAGTCCCTCATTTCATTTAGCTTTTCAAGTTTGTTTCCATACAAGTGTGCATAGTAATCTCTGACAATCTTTTGTATTTCTTCGGGATCAGTTGTAACTTGATCTTTTGCATTTCTGATTGTGTTTGCTTGAGATTTTTCTTTCTTTTTCTTGATCAGTCTAGCTAGGGGGTCCATCAATCTTGTTTATTATTTCAAAGAGTCAGCTTTTTGTTTCATTGATATTCGTTGTTGTTGTTGTTGTTGTATAATATTTTTGTCTTCTATGTCATGCATTTGGGCTTTTATTTTGGTGATCCGGACTCTTCTACTGAAGTTAGGGTTTTGGTGGTCTTTCTTTTCCAGCTTCCTTAGGTGATTTGTTAGGCTGTTACTTGTGATCTTTCCATTTTCTTCATGTGTGCTTGTAGAGATATGAATTCCTCTCTTGGTACTGATTTTATGGCATCTCAGGGATTTTGGTAAAATGTTTCTTCATTTTCATTTGTTTCCAGGAATCCTTTAATTCCTGTTTTATTTCCTTGTTGGCCCAGGGGTTGTTCAGAATCATGATGTTTAGTGTCCATGTCTTTGTGGGATTTGGGGGAACTTTGTTGGTGTGATATTTATTTTTATTCCACTGTGGTCTAAGAAGGTGCATGGCAGTATTTCAATCTTATGAAAGTTGTTTATGCTAGATTTATGGCAGAGGATGGGTCAATCTTAGAGTATGTTCCATGTGGTAATGAGTAGAATGCATATTCCATGTTTGTTGGGTGGAGTGTTCTGTATGTATCTATTAAGTCCATTTGGTCAAGTGTGACTATGAAGTTCTGAATCTCCTTGTTGATTTTTTTGTCTTGATGATCTGTCTAGAATTATTAGTGGAGTATTTAAGTCCCAGCTATGATAGTGTTGGAGTCAATATCTTTTTTTAGCTTACCTAAAAGCTGCTTCATGAAAGTTGGTCCTCCTATGTTGGGTGCATATATGTTTGGGATTGATATTTCTTGTTGATGGATTAAGCCTTTTATCATTATGTAGTGACCTTCCATACTCTTTTAAATTTTTGATAGCTTAAAGGGTATTTTGTCTGATATTAAGATCACAACTCCTGATTTCTTTTGTTTGTTTGCCTGAAATTTTGTTTTTCATCCTTGTACTTTGAGTCTGTGAGTGTCCTTTCTGGTGAGATAAATTTCCTGGAGACAGCATATTGTTGCATCATATTTTATCCAATTTGCCATTCTATGTCTTTTCAGTGATACATTTAGTTCATTCACATTCAGGCTAATGGTTGAGATGTGAGGGTTTATCCCTGTCATTAGGTTCTTATAGAGTTCGTTGTTGTTGCTGCTGATTGTTTGTTTATTTGTCTGTTGTCTTTCTTTTTATTTTGGGGTTGGTATATGTATGTTTTCTATCTTTTTCAAGCATTCTTTGAAAGGACATAGTCATTCTTTTTTTTTCTTTCTCTTGTGTTTGATACATTCTTAGTGTTTCTTGTAGAGCTGGTCTGGAGGCAGCATAAATGTCTGGGAAGTATTTTAATTCTCCATCACTGATGAAACTTAGCTTAGTTGGATAGGTAATTCTTGGATGAAGTTGTTTATTTTTGAGAACTTTGAAGATTGGACTCCAGTCTCTCTTAGCCTGAAGTGTTTCTGTACATAAGTCTGCTGATGTTTCAATAGGCCTTCCCCAGTAGGTAGTCTGACCTTTCTCTCTTGCTACCTTTAGGATATTTTCTTTTATACCTACTTTCTGTAAGCAAATTACTATGTGTCTAGGAGTTGGTCTTCTTATTTGTTGTCTTTCAAGAGTTCTCTAAATATCTTGTGCTTGAATGGTTGTGCCTCTGATGAGATGAGGGAAGTTTTCTTGGCTAATTTCATGGAATGTTTGCTTCAGGATGGTCTGTGTCTGCCTCGGGGATTCCAATTAATCTCAGGTTTGGCCCCTTGAAATGTTCACTCATCTCTTGTCGGCTTTGTTCTGTCTTTTAAAGCTTCTTTGCTTTGTTTTTAACAGTTTGGATTAGTTCCATATTTTGGTCCTCAAGCTCTGAAATTCTTTCTTCTGCTTGGTTAATTCTACTTTCCATGCTTATCAGTTTTTTATTTACTTAATTCACTGTATTCTTTATTGCTGTTATCTCAGTTATCAACTCCATTCTTTTCTCTTGTCTCTCCTCATTTCTATTTATTCTCTCTACTAATATCTTGATCTCTGAGTTGTTGATTTGAGACCAGTCATTCTGGGGACTTTTCATTGTTTGAATTCAGAAGTCTGTATTCTCAGTTGTTATCTTATCAGGGGTCTGTATGAGACCTATATTCTTCCTTGGTTTTTCTTCATTTGTGAAGGTTTTCCTCCCCACCCCACCCCCACCCCCACTTTTATTTACCTTTTCTTTAATTCTTTTGTCCAGCGATGAGGGGGATAGCTTTTCGTTCTGTTTGCTCAAGCTCCTATTCTTCTTTATGTAGATCCTCTGGCTTTGTTCAATTTTGAAGCTGGACTAGGGTTGCGGGGCTGTGCTTTTTGCTGTTTTGAGATTTAATTAAAGGAGGAGCTGTAATTCAGATGCTATCTGCAGAGCCCAGTATCCACTGACAAGTGTGTGACCCCCCCCGGAAACCACTTTCAACTGCCTTACTGTCTGTCCCTGCAATGGTGGTGTATGTTTACCACCTGAAAGCAAAATGAGATAAGAAAAAGGAAAAAAAGGGATAAAGAAAGGAAGAGTATGAAAGAAAACTGAAGAAGCAGAAGAAGAAGAAGGAAAATAGACAGGTACACCAAATAACAGATAAACAGAGAAGCAAACAAAGATAGGGGGAAAAAAAACATACAAACAATCATACAAATAAGCAAAAAAAACCCCAAAAATCCATTGATGTACTCGCCCTCAAAAATACCCATACACAAACAGAAAATCTTAAAAAACAACAAACATTAAAATAACAGAAACAAAGCAAGTATAAGAATCTAAACAACAGAAAGAAAGAGAGAAGAAAAGAAAAGAAAGAAAGAAAAACTCATTCTGTAGCCTTTTCTATAACTCCAGGATCCTTTCCCAAGTACTGCTGCTGCTTTTGGCTGCTGCCACCTTTAGCTGCCACAGTAGGGAGTGGCTCTGGTCTCCAGCCCATCCCCTCAGCTTTCAGCACAGGCTGATAGTGTTGTTCTCAGCGAGGGTCAGACACCCTGCAGACTACTGTGGGAGGAGGATGGATCAGATCCAGACTCACCGGGCTCGTCTGCTTCTGCCACTGCTATCAAGTCAGCCACTCAGATCAGACTTGCCTGTGCCTGGTCCAGTGTGGGAGAGGGGTGTCTGTTTCTCTGAGTCTGATGGTCAATCCCAGAGTGGTGCAGGGATAGCCTCTGGGTTTCAGGATGAAGGCTGGACAGAGCTGGGCAGGGCAATTCAGGTCTCTGCCTGGTCTGCAACAGAGAAGATGGTACCGGTCAGCATCTCCTCACCGGTGGTAGGGCTCTGTTCCAGATTTCCATGCCCTGCCTTCTCCACGGTCCCTGCTGTTAGTGCTCGGCCTGCTGTCGCAGGTGATGGTGTGGGCCAGGTGCCAAGTGGTCAGGAGCAGCTGTTCTCTGCTGTCTCCTCTCAATATAACCCCAAGAACAGCAGATGATTCTGTGCACCAAGGGCTCCAATCTCAAGGCGGTAGTGGTTTACAGTCACCTCTGGAGGAGAGCCCCAGGTGCATGAACCCAAGTTTCCCCTCAGACAGACTTTCACTCACCCACCACCACACATCCACTCATGCAGAGAGTCTTTATGGACACTCGTTTTTGCATATACTCTCACACTCTGACCAGTCCTGTCACCATCTTGTTGAGAAGGAATCATTTATTCTTATTTAAGGTTGGCAAGGGGCTGATGTAAGCACTGTAGGGTTCCCTTGTTTATACAAAGTCTTGGTGTGATATGTTTCTCAATGACCAGATTTGGCAACTCTGTGCTGTGTACCTGTACTGGCTCATGGTGTCTTGAGTGCCCAAAGTGGCTTGGAAAGTGTTATCAGCTGGCACTTGGGATCTGGTCTTCCCCAAAGCTGAGTTATTGTATCTGATGTGGTTGGCTGTACTGTTGACCTCTGACCATAAGGCGCAAGAAAGCTAGCTATGGTGGTAGCTGTAGGGTTTCTCCTTAGTGAGTGCTGCTCCAAGGAAATGCCCAGTTAGCCTAGACCCAGGGTGGGACTCTGGGAATTTCCCAAGTTTTCTGCCTGTTTTGAGTTTTCTGGGGTATTGCAGGAGAAAGGAGATGAAACACTCTGCAAGTGTGTGCATTCTTAGCTGCCCCAGTGGGGATTAGAAGAAAGTCTCAGTTCCCTGGGGTAATACTGTTGTACAGACCAGGCTCAGAAGAATTCACAAGGGGACTGAGAGATTACTAACCAGCTTCAGAGCCTTGGGTATTCTCAGGCAACCCACCCAACCAGGAACTGTCTGCAGTTGCAAAGTTTGCCCTTGGGGCCCATTGCCTCCCAAACTGTCTGGAAAGCAGCTGCTCCACCCTGCAAGGGTTGTTCCTGGGAAATGGTGGCTGACACTACTCAAGGTTTTTTTCCTGCACCTTCCATGGCAGAGCATGGCTGTGGGGAAGGCAGTTTCCTGTGAGGGGCCAGTGGTCTCACAAGGGCCAGGACTCCCTGCAACTCATGGCAGGAGCACATAACTCCTGAATGTCCCTCACTCACCTTCCCCACTGTCTTGGGAGACTGTGGTGGACTGTAGTTGTGCCAGAGAGTTCAGTTCCAGCCTAGGTTGGTGGATTTTTTCTTCTTCTATGCTCTAAATGATTATTATCACACTCATGGGATGTGCTGCTGGATCTGGTCCTCTCTGAGTGCTGAGGAAACTCTCTCTATCTTGGTTTACTCTGTAGGAGAAACTCACCCTAGCTGCCTCATGTCAGCCATCTTAATCCAGAACTCCTCAGTGTATTTTTCTAAATCTCAGTTTTCAAACATCTTTATGCACGTTGAAGTAGGTAATGAATTTTTGATCAAGTCCTCAAATTGTGAATGCCATAAGAGTTAAGATAGACAAGTGGGACCTCATCAAACTGAAAAGCTTTTTCACTGCAAAAGAAATAGAATGGAATAAATATTTGCTATTATGCATCTGACAAAGACCTAACATCCAGGATCTGCAAGGAATTCAAACGAAGTGAAAAAACAAGCAAACGACCCCATTAAAAAGTGGGCAAAGGACATGAACAGACACTTCTCAAAAGATGACATACAAGCAGCCAACAGACATGTGAAAAACTATTCAGCCTCATTAATAATCAGATAAATGAAAATCAAAACTACAATGAGTTATTACCTAACTCTGGTAAGGATGGCCATCATTAATAAGCCAAAAACCAACAAATGCTGGTGCAGGTGCAGAGAAAAGGGAACATTTCTGCACTGTTGGTGAGAGCACAAACTAGTTTAATCTCTATGGAAAGTAGTGTGGCAATTCCTAAAAGAACAAAAAAATTGACCTTCCATACAATCCAGTATTCCTTCTCCTGGGAATATACCAAAAGGAAAATACATTTTTCCACCAAAAAAGACACCTGCATACAGGTTTATTGCCGCGCTATTCACAATAGCAAAAACATGGAACCAACCCTATGTCCATCAAAAGTGGACTGGATAAAGAACATGTGGTACATATACATGATGGAATATTATGCAGCCATTAAGAAAAACAAAATCATGGACTTTGCAGCAAATTAGATGGAGTTGGAGACCATCATACTAAGTGAACTATTACAGAAGCAAAGAACTAAATACTGCATGTTCTCACTCATAAGTGGACCCTGAACATTAGCGCAAGGGAGGGATCAGCAGTCACTGGGCACTGCTAAGGGAGGGAGGGAGGGAAGTGGGTGGAGGGTACATGGCAACACAGAGGGTACCTGGTCCACTACTGGGGGAGTCAAGTCCAGTTACAAGCCCAAATTTCACCTGCATGCAGCCTTCTTTTATAGTTAATCCTCACTTGTACTCAGCATTTCTATATTAAATTTTTAAAAAAGAAAATGAAATCAGTGCCTCAAAGAGATACCTGCACTCCATGTTTATTGCAGCCTTATTTTCAATGCAACAATATTGTAACAATCTAATTGCCTGTCAATAAATGAATGGATAATAAAAAAACTCAGATTTCATCTTCAAATGTTCTCGTCCTTTTACTATTTTTCATGTTTCTGCTTAACAAGTTCATTCTTTTCTCTAGCTCTTTGAACATATTGAATACAATCATAATAAGTTTTAATGCCCTTGTCTACTAAATCAGTTCTGTGTCAGTTTTAATTCATTTATTTTTTTCCTAATTGTTAGTTATATTCTCCTGTTTTGTTACATGCCTGTTCTTTATTCAATGTCTGATATTATTTGTTTTGGGATGCAGTTCTACTACTTGGACACAGTTTCAGGTCTTGCTTTGGGAATTTGCTTGATGGGACCATAGCATATTTAATGCAAAGCTAATTTTTCCCCACTACTAAGAGCAAACTTGCCTGAGTACACTAATCCATGACCCATGAGGTTTTCTAGTCTGGTTGGTGAGAACAGGCACTGTGAGAACTCTGAGTACCACTGCTGCTAATACTTCTGGGGAGTTTTTCCCCTTGCTTTTGGTCGCTTTCTCACATGCATGTGTTGATCAGTCCTCTGCTGATTACTCAAGGAGACGCCACAGCTCTCCAGAGTTCTCTCTCTGTTTCCTTTCAGAACCTAGTTGCCTTACAAAGCCTCGCCATCTTTTTCCTCCCTGGACTCTCAGCTCCTTCTTCTAAATTCAGGTAGTCTACAGGAATGGGGTTTCCTCTCCCTGCACCACCACCTGGAACCTTTCTCAAGGCAGCTAACTAAGGGTAATCACAGCCCTCCCCCATTTGCTTTCCGTCTCTCAGAGATTACTATCCTTCATTGCCTGATGTTCAGTGTTTTGACAACCATTGTTTCACATATTTAATTTATTTTTTTAAATTTTTTTAATTGAGAGTGTAAATCTGGTACTTGTTACTCTAACCTGACTGGAAGAAGAGGTCTGTCTGGATGATGTTGCCTCAGAAGAAAGGGCAGAAGTTGGGACTCATTATTCTGCTGAATTTTTTTGAAGCTGTTTAGATATATGATAATCATATAATTGAGGTAGTTTTTCTGTTTCACTCTTTCTTGTATATAACAGATTGGGGAGAGGTGACAGGTAAGATGCCTCACTTTTTTTCTCTTGTGGTAACTTGGAAGCATTTTTTTTTTCTAACAGAGTAGGAAATAAAATAATTTTAAAATCATTGCAATTCAAAGCAAGCTAAAAGCATAAAAAAATTAGTCTGTCTGAGGTACTATCACATCTGCTCTGAACAATTGCAAGTACAGTCATACTACATTGTATAGTGTCCTCTGAAATTAAGATTCTCCCTGATAGGTGAATATCTTTGCTAATAAAGTTGCAAATATCTATCACTGTTGCCCTTTCAGCATTTATCTGGTAAATATTCAGTCTAATCACTAGTCAGTTGGGTTTAATTCTAGAGGGGAACAAGAAAAAACTCAGCAGGAAAGTTTTAGGCCTGCCCACTACAGATATTTCTTCAATTACTCCTTTTTAAGTCTTCAGAGACTGCGCTGAAAAGGACCGGTGGTGCTGTTAGCTTTAAAACTTGTCAGGGGAAAAGAATGTTCCCACTGTAGTGCTAGCTGGAGCATATCAATATCAGAGCAGCATACCCATCACTACTAACACCACCTGTTTGTAAAGTAAAATACATTTGGGGAAAAAAAAAAAAAGAAGGAATTTTGTCATGAAATAACACTATTATCCTCTGATAAGTGCTAGAGAAATTCTGTTCTAAGGGAATAAGAAATAGCAGGATCTATGCAGGCGAGGTAGACCTAGCATCATTGGGAACAACCATATCCTAGGCTTTTAGCTCAATACATTATCTTCTTTTGACCCTCATGCACCTCATACAATTAGTATATTAATACATGACCTCCTCAAGAATAAGAACTAGAGGATACTACCTTTATGGGGTCCCACCCAGTCTTAAGAGCAATGGCTCACATTAGCTACCTCTCTAACCTCATCCCTACGCCCCCCAAAAACCTTGCATGTGCCAAGTATGCTTCTAACACAGGGCATGTTCACTTGCTGTTCCCTCTGTTTGGAGCACGCCATAAGTGCTCCAACTTCCTCTCTAACTTTCCTGACTCCTCAGTCTAAAATTGCACCACCCCTCCAATACTTTCTCTCTTTTTCCAAGCTTTGTTTTTTACCGCCCAAGCTCTCTTTTCACCACCTCATATGGTGTACACCCACTTATTTGTTTATTCTGTTGCCCCTCCAGACGATAAGCTCCATGAAGGCGGGGACTTTATTTTGGTCTCTCCTGTATCCCTAGCACCTGAGACAGCAGCTGGTGCACAGCAAGGGCTCAATAATTATTTGCTGAATGAATAAATAAACAAACGCATAGAACAAATTGTGAGCTAAATAAATAATTGTGTGTGCATAATGAGGAAACTGGCTTGGTTAGATAAGTAACAAATGATGTTTGGCCACAAAGTTAAATTTTAACACAGCTGGCATTGGAAATACTTTGGAGTTTGTTAGTATGGGGTCAGCTGAGATGCAGAGTAGCAATCTAGGAAGACAATAAAGAAGGATGTAGGAGAAAAATGAGGCTGGTTGAGTCTGAGACACTCCCTCAAGAAAGACTTGTAAGAAAACCTCAATCATGGATTCTGCAAAACATCCCTCAGCATGGTATCCTCCCTTGGTATCCCCAGGGATTTGTTCCAATATTCTGTGAATACCAAAACCCATGGATGCTCAAGTCCTGGTATAAAATGGTATATAGTATTAGCATGTAACCTATGGACATCCTTCTGCAAAGACTCTAAATCATCTCTAGATTACGTAACACAATGTACATGCTATATAAATAATTGTTATACTATTGTATTTTATTTTATTTGTATTTTTATTGTTGTATTTTATTTTTTAATATTTTCCATCTGTGACTGACTGAATCCAAGGATGTAAAACCCACAGATATGGAACTGCAGATTTCAAAGGGCTGACTGTATACCCCATGGAGTGTGGAACAGCAAAGCTTTTTTTTTTTTTTACCTACCCAGTTACTTAATACTAGCACCTGAAAATGTGGTGCCATGGTACCTAATCACTTATAAAAGTTAACCATCAGCAGTTACTCAGAGCCATTTAGAACACTGAGCTGAAGTTTTGTATTAGCATATTCCAAGTTGGCACAGCTTTTTTGTTTTTGTTTTTAAAGGCTACATGACATTTTTTCATTCTCCATCTATCAGTGTCTGGCTGGCCCCTCTGCTCCTTTAATGGTTGTTACTATGAGAATTCCACCCACCTACACACAGCAGAGAGGTGGTTCAGAGGTTATCATGAGCCAATGGTGGGGCCCAGCAGAGCACCTAATAGGTGCCCAATATGTGTTCAATGAATTAAATCTAGCCGAGTCACTTCTGCAAGCAATGATGCTGGTGCCACCTGGTGTGTACATAAAGTCCATTCAGGCACAGAGAGGTTGAAGAACGAAATTCCTATTTCCCAGGGGAGGCTGGTCCAGAGCACACTCATGAGCCCTTATCTGTTTGGGAAAGGGGCCCCAACCGTTTTCAATCCATGTCTCTTTCTCCCTCCCTGTCTCCCCATCTCTATCCAACAATGAGACATGTACCTGAGTTTCAGTCTTCACAGAGAGAATTGGTAGCAGCCTCCCTGTGAGATTCTCCTGGCAAGACTCAGCAGGCTTTCTAGGGAAGAAAAGCTGTAATTTTCCTCCAAGTAATTTTGACTATCAGGTCCTCTCTGAAGCTTGTTTTGAAAGAGAACAGAGAACAGGCAGCTCACTGCAGCTGCTATAAATGTAGAGCCAGATGAAAGAGAAGACAGGGAAGGAGAGTGCAGGCAGGAGAAGCAAGAATCATGATGCTTATGCAAACCCCATCTGAGCTCAGGAGGGAGATTTTCCAGAAGAACAACAGTAGAGACATCCACGGTGATGAAGGCAATGCTTCATCCAGTTGGCACTATATGCTGCGTAGTGCTTGCATCCTATTCTGATTTTCCTAAAGCGCTTTGACCTGATACATCAGTTGAACTATGTTGATATAATAATAAGGTGTCATCAAGCTGTGATTTTTAAAAACACACACACAAAAACTAAAATGACTAAATCCTATTCAAAAACCAGATTATTTGACAAAAACCTTTTTCTTGACTTGCAGTGAGGTGAATTTGATAAACTGGTGGGCTTTCAGCCAGAACTTACAATTGTCTCTACCGTATAATAAAAAATCTGGACCCTAAATATCAAAATATAGTCCAAATCATCTCAGTTGCCATGTACTGATTATATAATTACTGTGAGGAAAGCATTTTCCAGGCCTTTTTTTCCAAATGTAATTTTCCCAATAATCCTAGGAGGCATGCACTATTACTATTGTCTTTCTTAAAGGACTTAGAAAAGTGAAATAACTTCCCAAGGTCAAAGGTGGAGCCAAGTCAATCTCCCTCTGAACCCCAAGTTCTTCTCTGCTCTCCTTTCCGCAATGTCAGTCTTCCCTGTACAAGTGAATCCCTGAGAGACTTCTTTAAAATACAGATACCAGGGCACCAATCCTGGAGGTTCTGATACAACATGCTTGTTCATGTTGGTAGGAATCTGTGTTGATGTCGAGCAGCAGAGGTTATTCTAAATCGGATGCTTTGTGCCTTACTTTGAGAACCAGAGCTCCAGGACCTATTAAATATCCAGCACACCTCTTAGTCCATTCCCTTCTTTTGAATAATGAAGGTCTAGCCCCCAGAGATTAAAAGGCTTTCTCGAGGCTGATCCACTAGTCCAGAGCAGGGAGTCAGCCGTCCCAGCATTCTTTCCAACACATTCCAGTGGAGAAAAAATTCAAGCCTCTTAGAGAGCTTTGTTCTTCCCCTCATTTTTTCAGTTCTTCAGGCAGCCAAACTCCCCTGGAGCGTCCAACAATATGTTCAAGACCAGCCCGGAAAAATCACACCACTAATTCAAAAAGTCTCAGTGCTTTGTGCCCACGTACTGCCAAAATTGGAAGCAGTGAAAATCATTTAAACATTACTTTTCTTTAATTGTGAGAATATCAGTGTGTGAAAATTGCCACGTGTAACCTTAAGAGTTGTTATAGCTTTCTAAAAAGCAAGTTTGCCTTTTCCAACTGCCATTCAAGCAAGTATTGTTTCTCCTTTTACACATCCCCATTAAACTCAGCACAGTATTAAACCTATATAATATCTAAATACGGTTCAGAACAAATTCTTAAGGGTAGATGTAAATGGAAATCTTATAATTCTATGAGATTATTACAATTAATTTACTGTTAAGCTGCCATTCTCTGATTTATTGCCCTGAGATTGGTGTTTTTCTCTCTGTATTTACCGTTTGTGTTGAATGAGCAAACATCAAGATGGCTGGCTTAGTGCCAAGGTTCAGCAAACAATTGTTCCCCTGTTTGTGGGCTTATTTATTTATTTCTGAGTGTTCTCCACAAGAATTTGTCATACCAAGTCTCTTAAAGGAATACCTAAAATATGCTTGGACTCCACAATTGGGGGCAACTCCATTAATTCACAGCTGGTGTTATTGCAAGTGTTAACACATGCATTGCAAAAAAAATCTTGCTTATGCAAATGTGCTGTTGCATGTGTTTTTTTAATGACAATATTCAGGTACAAATCTACTTTAGTAATACTAGTTTTATTTACCAGACAACTGTTCATAGACAGATTTGTGAGCTTTCTAAATGTGTTTGGCACAGTCATTAAGGCAACCTCTCCCAGAGGATTTGGAAGAAAGAAACTTTAGGGACCTCCTCATTTCTAAATAATACAATGTATGTATGAAGGGGATGGGGGTGACTTTCCCAGAAATACAATGTTTGGGATGAAATGTCTGACAAAGGGACATGCAGAACCAGAACAACATGGAATTTTCAAATTAGGTTTTTGAATTCAGGATGACACTCGAAATGCCACTGGTTTCTTACAATCTGGTGCGCTCTTGTCTTTTTCTAGAAGCTACAATGCGCCCTGGGCTACATCTCAGATGCAAAACAGCAGGGCAGCACAGTGAAGTTTTGTTCCCTCTCTATAGCCCTCCTGTTGAACAGGGTGCTCCAGCGAAGCATGGGAGGGTTTTACCAGCTGAATGAAGCCACTTAACAAAATGTTTTACAGGCCTGGGCATTCTTTCGTTTAATGAGATAAATCCCCCTTGTTTGACAGCTATTCCTTGGAGTTTTTTCCCCTCTAGAAGTGTCACAAACTCTTTCTGGCCATTAGGGCTTCGTGTAGTTATTTAATGTCCTGATGGGAATTACTTTATCATTTTAAATCAGGATCAGCTGACATTTTCTGTGAAAGGCTAGATAATAAATATTTTAAGCTATGCAGGCCATATGGTCTCCATTACAACGACTCAATTCTGCCGTCGTAACACAAAAGCAGACATAGATCATATATAAACAAATGGGAAGGTCTATGTTCCAATGAAGCTTTATTTATGGACACTGAAGTTTGAATTTCTTCCTTTGATTTTTACCATTTAAAAACATAAAGTCCATTCTTAGTTCATGTATCATATAAAGTGTGCCCGACTTGGCTCATGGGTCAAAAAAGGTTATTTTTCTTTTTTTTTTTAATTTTAAAATTTTTCATTTTAAGGACGGGTACAATTCAGGGTTAGGTATAAGAATATTCACTATGCAGGTACCCTTGTTGATAAGGTGTTTCCCCCCATCCCCAGGCAGATTCCCACTACTACTCACTCTACCTCCCCGTACCCTGCCCCCTGCAGTTACCCGCGACTGCCAATCAAAAAGGGTTATTTTTCTAACCCTTGCTGTAAACCAATAATGGATTAAAGCAGAAATACAAGCATAGCCATCAGTGTCCTTCATTTATCTAATCCTTAGCAACCACTCAAACTGTTGCTATTGCTGTAATGGTTGGGACAAGTTTGGGAATGAAAAGTAGCACATAATTTTTCTATTTGTAGGAAGAATACTAGTGAACTCGGTGAATTTAGTGTTGGGATCAGAACTGATTTCTCTCTGTGTCCCTGCTCCATATAAAAGTTTGTCTCTGACCTGAAATCGGAAAGCCCTCAATATGGAATCTGAAGCCCCTGGATTGCATGTGATCAGTCCTGCCCTGATATACTAATGCTCTGAGTGCTGCAGAAAGACATCTGCTCTCTGGTTTATCCTGCATCCCATGCAGATTTTGCATCCCAGAACAGAGAGAAAGGGGGAAAACTGACTCCAGAGCTTGGGTGATGGCAACTAAGAATTTCTTTTCTCCTTCACCCCAACCCATTAACAAAGATCCCCTCTCAGTCAAGGAAGAGGGATAGAAGATAGAGCAGCATCAGAACTCCTAGTTGTAATTTTTGGCATAAAGGCCTTCCTAGACTAGAAAGGCCTTGATAAAATGAAGCCAGTATTTCTTTTTTTCTATGCTTGATTAGCTAAGGTCTTCACTCTCCCCCCATCATTTTCCTTCTCACTTCTTTCTCCTTTCTTCCTTTTTGCTTTCTAGTTTTGATTTAATATTCAGAAGTGTTCTATACCTTTGCTATTCAAAGTGTGGTTGTATTCATTACTTTGTTTTTAGCATACTTAATTTAAAGGTAAATTTATATAATTTAATAATGGCTGTGTTTAACCACTGGGCCCAAGTATTCCTGATAATCAGCTCTCATGAGCCAGCGCTAGTCGGCCCTAACACAGCCCTTGAAAAAGGGTACTTTCACAACTCGGGACTATAGTCCTAGGATATCCGGAAGACACTGCATAACACATTTGGATCTCACTCATTCATCCACAGCAAACCTCTGTTCACAGAGAGCCCTAAAAGAAAAAAAAAAGTTGTGTGCAGTATTTCACTCTCACTGTTCTACCAACATCCGTTCAGCTTTCTCAAGAACATTTTATGTGTCCTAGGTTTTGGAATATTCTAGTTGAGAATTTTCCAGTTTCCAGTTAGAGTATTTTAAGTGACATATTAAACCCTTGAGTTAATACTTTCAGAGATGTTCCCTTTGTTTCACCCCTTCATTCATGAATCTATACTGTCTGTTGCTCCACATTTATAATGATTTGATTCAAGTTTCATCTCCTCTTCTTTTTTCTTCCTCAATTTAAGTAAAAGGAAAATTGACAACAAGGAGAGAGAGTGAATTAGATTTGAATGCTGTAAATAATCAACTTCCTGTAACAGAGTTAACCTTTAATTTCCTGGGAAGGATCCAGGATTTTTATATATCTAATAATCCTTAGTTGTATTGTGGATATATGAAGGAGGGACAGAGTCAGGACTCCTAGTTCCTCACCCTAGCTCCCTGGTGGCCTTGGGAAAGTCAACCAGCTTCTGTGAGTCTAAGTTTGCAGTCCATAAAAAGAAAAGTTGGTAGATCTCCAAGATCCCTTTCAGATCTTTTTTTTTTCTTCAATTCTCAAAAGTAAATAAATCATCGAAAGCGGGATAACAGAAAGCAACCAGGAAAGACCAATTTGTTGCCTGTTTGAGCAATCTTCCTGTCTTTTTTGAAGGATCACACCGTTTTTACTTGATTCTCTGAGGAAATATGCATAGCCATGCTCTTTCCTTAGACCGTAACAGCTTATAAAAATGATTTGCGTAACCCATTTTGCAGCTGCCGAGTGTTTATGGTCCTAAATGTCCGCCGACTGGACACCTGGGTCACCTTCCAGACAGTCTACACAGTCTGCACCTCGTTGAAAACAGCTCACGTGAGTGGCCCAGGCACGGGCGTGTCCCACGATGCTTTACCAAAAAAAAAAAAAAAGATCCCGTAAGATGCCTTCGACTCCAGTACTTTTAAACTAACGCCGCCAGGCAGAGGGCCCTCCTCCTCTTCTGGCTCTGGAGAGGGCTGCAATTTGCATCCTAGTTGCGACTTAGACGCCTCCAATCTCCTAGTTCTCAGTTACAAACGTCCCATCCCCCCCAGGTCCCGGGTCCGCGTGACGCGGTTGATTGTGGCAACTGTTCCCGGCAACCGCCCAGGTGCTAGCGCGTCCTGCCGGGCTCTGAAGCCCGGGCGGTAGGAGAGGCAGCCAGGGCCGGATCGCGGGGGCCGGGGCGCAGGGGCAGGGGTGCAGGGCGAAACCGCTGGAATTCAGGGGCAGGGGTGCGGGTGCAGGAGCCGGGGCGCGGCGCGCCGACTGCTGGAGCTCGCGGGCAGGGGTGCGAGGCGCGGCAGGGAGCGTCCCCGGGGAGGCGCAGAACGAAGCCAGCGGTGGAGGAGCGCGCGGGCTCCGCATGGGTTGCGGACCTTCCCGGCTCACTGGAGGGCGGAGACGCGACCCTGCGCCCAAGAAGGGCTGGGAAGCGGGATTCGAGGTAATGAATGAATGAATGAATGAATGAATGAATGAATGAATGAATGAATGGAAAGATAGAGAGAGAGAGAGAGAGAGAGAGAGAGAGAGAGAGAGAAATGACAAAAAGCCTGGGAGGCATCGCGATTCCCACGCTTGGGGGCGGCTGGAGTTGGCTGGAGCAGGGTTATCCGAGGTTACAACCCACTAGTAGGTGGGTAGTGGGGTAGACGAGGTGGGAGCAACTTTTTTCTGCCGATGTTTAACTCTGTCTTAACAAGCACTACATTGACGGACAGATATCTATATCTACAGATATAGATCGATATCAAAGGAGATGTATATAGAGAATAGATATGGATATAGATATATAACAATAAAATCACTTTTGAGAGCCTCCCGTGTTTAAAGAGTTTTCAAGGGTGGTCATACCCCAGAGCAGAGGCAGAAATAACTGGACAAACCTTGGGTTCTGCCCAGAGCAGGGTTGGCCAGGATACCCAGGGAAGCCTGGAGGTCCTGGAAGTTGCCATATATTATTGGCTTCTGGAAAATGGGCTTTTTGGTGTTTACCTAGAGCTGGAAGGGATCTTAGACGCCATCTGGCTGCCTCCTCTCCCTTCATAGATGAGCCCCCTGAGGCCCAGAGAGGTGGATGACTTGCCTGAGGCTGCACAGCTTGCTTGGGAGCAGAGCTAGAGCAGAATCTAGTTTCAAGGAACTCATTCCAATATTCTTTCCACTATATCTCAAGGCTGCATGCCCTGTAATTCTTCTGGAGATATTAAGGGGAATATTTTCCAGTATGAAGCATGGAGGGGGGATGGGCTGGTCGAAGCAGAAGTGAGGTCCATGACATATTTATTCCTGTCTTTGCCACCTTCCAGATACCACAGGCAGAGCTAGGAACCCCCAAGTGTCCATTTCAGAGGGGCCACCCAAAGATAGTAATACCACATAATTTATCATCAAAATCACACTTTTAGAGTGAAAGGAAGCACTATTAATAATTTTTCCAGCCAGGCTCGGTGGCTCAGCCTGTAATCCCAGCACTTTGGGAGGGCGAGATGAGTGGATTGCCTGAGCCTACAGGTTTGAGACCAGCCCGGGCAACTTGGCGAGACCTCGTCTCTACAATAAAAAAAAAAAAATAGCCAGGAGTGGTAGTGCGCACTTGTAGTTCCGGCTACTTGGAAGGCTGACGCGGAAGGATCGCCGGGTCAACGCTAGGGTGACCGTGAGTGTGATACTGCACTCCAGCCTGGGCAACAGAATGAGACTCCAACTCAAAAAACAAACAAACAAAAAATAAAATAAATGATTTTTCCCAGTCTGTCTGAAGCCCAGCAAATGGGAACTTGTGGTCACCTTTCCTAATGGGCATTTTTGGAGCTGCTGTTTAAAGGGCACACACTGTCTCAGCAGGTACCGTGCAGGATGCTATTTGTTGCCAATTACAGCACCTATTTCATGTGGGGCACATCTGCTGGACTCCAGTATTACATTTCAAAACAAGCAGACCAGAGTCTAGGAAAGCTGAGACTCCAGGCTTTGTACCTGGTGCCCTGGGGGAAGCCTGTGCCGAAATTCCCACCCATCTTAATACTGACTGTGTTTAGGGTCCCTTTACCTTTTATGGAGCCTTTCTGCCTCTCCTGTCAACACCCTAACCAGTCTACCCCTTACACTATCACTTATCTTCCCAAGAAAAACATTCTCTGTAGTGTGCAAAACCCTTTCCAATGTGGTCTCAGTCTTTCCCTTTAATGTCCTACTCTCCTCTACTGCCAGTCCCTGTCACTTGTGGGCTGTTGGATCTGCCAAACCAAATGACTTGCAGGGAATTCACTTTTACCTTAGTCTAAAGTGACAAGAAGATGCTATAATAAAATAATGCATAATAATAAGAAAAGCATGGAAAACTTTAGTTTGAGATTTCTTCTCTATGAATAGCCCTGCCTGTTTTTGTTTTTTTGTTTTTTTGTTTTTTGAGTTGGAGCCTCACTCTGGAGTCGCCCAGACTGGAGTGCAGTGGCCGCTCCCGCCACCGCAGCCTCGACCTGCTGGGCTCCGGCGATCCTTCCGCCTCAGCCTTCCAAGTAGCTGGAACTACAGGCATGCACTACCACGTCCGGCTAATTGTCTTTTTTAAAAATTTATTGTAGAGATGAGGTCTCGCCCGCCCAGGCGGGTCTCGAACCGCGGGCTCAGGCAATCCACTCACCTCAGCCTCCCAAAGGCGCGGGATTACAGACTGAGCCACGGAGCCCGGCTAGCCCTGCCTGTTTTAAAAGGGGAGAGGCTAGATTTGAATAGGTTCTCTCCAAGGATCCTTCACAGATATTTTCCTAATAGCTGATAAAAAAATTTTTTGTAGATTGTCGAGAAAAGGGACAAAATTTATTAAAGTCTTCTTTGTCCGTATTTTTGGAGAGCTGTTCCTTATTATTATATTTATTAGAAATAAATTAGAAAAAATAAAAATTAAAGAACCTATTTCTCCTATATGTCTATAGAGAAATACATTTATAAAATTCATCTGTTAATAATGTGATTTACGAAAGTTTTAGCTCCAGGGAACCTCAATAAATTATTCCCTCCAAGCTGTTCGGCAAATATGTTTCCCCAAAACTGTAGAACAAGTGTAGTACATCCAGGCCAACAAACAAATAAACAAACAAACAAAATCACCTGTCTATAGTTTAAAACAGTATCTTTTGAAAAATACTGATGATTCCAGCTATTAGCCTGGAATTCACTACTTTTAAATTTAATCTAAATTTGATAAAATGTTATCCCCATGACAACGAAGTGTAAAACAAAGTTGATACAAAACGTAGAAGCTCATTGAATCTGAACTTCTGCTACAACTTCATCTGAAAGAAAAGATAAAACCTTTCATACCCCTGCCCCACCTTTCCCCCAATATCATCACTTATATAGTACTTACTGGTGTGAAATACAAACTCTGCATGCATATATGGAACAAGAACACTGTCTGCCATATCCCTGAGAGACACAGATCTGATTAATTTGTAAATATATGTGGTCTTTGATCTATGTCTATTCTCAAGTCTATAATCATAAATTTGGTACAAATTTCCAGATTGTGTTATACATACATAAGATATTTGAACGATGTTCAAAGTTTTCAAAAGAGAAGAAATTTAAATTTCTGCTCTGGAAACTGAAGGCTGGTTTATGTTATTTTATGCTAAAAGATTGTGTTTCTTCTGCTACAATGTAAGTTTTGGCCACTAACGGGGTTCAAAGGCAGCCTGTCTCTAAATAAGCATGGATCAGGAGACATCCTTGCTAAGACCTGGATTCTAAATTCAGGTTTTTATAGTGGCTTTGATGATACAATTGTGAGGTCATTCAAGGTTGTGGTGTTTGAATCTATTTTGAGTTGTAATTTACAAAACATCATTGTGAACAGCACCTTTTAGATTGAAAATATTCAGAGTTGCTCTCAATTCCAATATGGACATTTTACTGTTGCTGTTGCTGTTGCTATTGTTAAATTAATTCCATTTTTCAGGATCTCCACTTGGAATGTTACATGAAAAAAATAGCTCCTGTGTGCAACTCAGTGCTTCACTAGGATCAGAAATCTGCAAAGCAAAATAAACTTGTGAAAATAATTGACTTGCTGCAGATATTGGCTTTTAATAGTTTATTTGTAAAGAAGGAAAATAATTCTCAGCATGATTTTCTTCTGTACCTTATGATTTGCATAAGTTATGAGATACTGAAAGAAAAGTGTCAGACAAGGTCTTATTTTCCTTTGTTATATGCAACAAATACATATATATAAATGTACTGTATATTATATATTATATGTTGCTTGTAAATACTTTTCCTGGGTCCACTTATTCTACAAGGACTGCATGGACAGCACTTGTTTCTATGAAGATAGATGGAGGGAGAAAGAGAAAACCACATATTTATTTTCAGGCAATTTTTCTTGCCTCCATTCCTATTTCAGATCCATTGAGTTTTTGTTTGCTTATTTATTTGTTTTTCATGTTTCCCCATGTAGTCTTGAGCCACAGAACCAATTAACCTTCAACATGATGAGCTGATATAGATTTAGCTGAAATGATCATTTTTATGTAAACACAGTGATAAGAAGGTATGCAAGCACCCCATGAACATTTGAGAATTTCCCATTGAATTATGATAACCTGATCATAATCACCATAACCTAGTCATTGTGATTTCTGCTTAGCCTCTAAGGGACTTCAAACTTCAGAGTAATTCCAGAAAGTAGTTAAGCATGCTTATATTTTTTAAAAAATGTTTTATGGCTTTTATTGTAAAAGTACCAAGAGTTTCAGGCTAATGTCTTATTTTTTATTCACTTTTCCTAAAGGAAAAGTCTTCTGAATAGTTCCTAGAGTTACAATTTTAGAACCAGAAGGAACCTCCCTTTTTCAAACTGGACCTCTAATATTTCTGGATCCATATCTTTTTCTCCAATTTTCACTGCCACAGTTCTAATTCATGTTTAGTCAACTATCACAATTATTGTAACTGATCACCTTACTTTGTCCCTTTCTTCTTTACACTTTTTGTCACTTGCACTACCCCAAGAATCATCTTTCTACAAAACTGATTATTTTATTTTGCTTCCATGGGTAAAAATCTTTTTTTTTTTTTTTTTTTTGAGTTGGAGTCTCACTCTGTCACCCAGACTGGCGATTCTTCTGCCTCAGCCTTCCAAGTAGCTGGAACTACAGGTGCGCGCTACCATGCCCAGCTAATTATTTTTTTTTAATTTATTGTAGAGATGAGGTCTCGCCAGGCAATCCACTCACCACAGCCTCCCGAAGCATGGGATTACAGGCTGAGCCACTGAGCCTGGCTGGTAAAAATCTTACAAAGAATTACTGTTGCATTCAAAATAAAATTAATCTCCTTGACTAGTCACAAAATCTTTCCTGTCCCAGTGCCTCCTACTGTCTACCTTGATCTGTTTCCACTTCACTGGAATAATTCACATACCTGGACATACAATATGGTTTTATATTCCTGTCTTGTACATGCTTTGCCATCTAGGATGCCCTTTTCTCCTTGTCCATTGGAAACTCATTTATCAAGATCCAATCAAGCATCCTTTCCTCTTTAACACCTTTTGCTACCCATGACAAGATACAAACTTGTATCATGGTATATATAGCAAGGTTGTGCTGCATAGAGTAGGAGGTTGGGCTCAGTGGTGCATATCTGTAGTTACCAACTACTTAGGAGGTTGAAGCCCAGCAGGTTGAGGCTGCAGTGGCCGTGAGCGGACAGAGTGAGACTCCAACTCAAAAAAAAAAAAAGAAAATTCAAGGGAGAAGAAGAGTACCCCTTAGACCAAAAAAGGGAAGCTTTGTCTATTATATGTGTCTTAGATGGTGAAGCAGTTGATAACATCTACTGAAATGAGAAGTGAGAAAGTTGAAATGATAGGCCAACACTGGGAGGGTTGAAAGTTGAAATGAGAGGCCAACACTGGGAAGGTAGTCCTCAAACACAGTAGTTTGAGGAGATGAAAGAAAAGTTTTTTGGAACATATTAACAGTTAAAATGTACTTTCAAAATAAATGACAGTTCTTTAAATTGAATTAATTTAGCTTTGTGAAAAACTCATTACATTTTTCTTCTTTTGCTGTGGAACTGTGAAAAATTTGACATGAACCAGTATTTTGTCATAAATGTTTACTAAATCACAGATAGCCCATTTTTATGCTGTGTTTTGACCAATGTACAAGCATGGAACTGTGGTATGAAGAAATAGGCACTCTTAAAAGGAGACTGAGGGTTTACAAATTAGTGCAGTATTTATGGAAGGCCTTGTGGAAACACTTATTTATATAAAATGTGCATAACCTTGGACCTAGCATGTTCACATCTAGGAATTTGTTCTCATGGAACAACTGGATGGGTTCACCTTGTTGTACATGCACAGATACACATTCAGTACTGTTTATCACATTCAAAAATTAGAAACAACCTAGATGTTCTTCAGTAAGAATTGCTTCAATAAATTGTGGTATGGTTACATAACAGGCCACAATGCAGTCATCAAAAAAGTGACTACTCCTTGCCATTAAATGGAATGAAATAGACCTGTATATGTTGACACAAGTAAATGTTTCTGATATATTGTTAATGGGAAAAAAGATGTAACAGAATAATATTATTGAATATGTAATTCTATTTATTTATTTATTTTTAAAAGTTTATTGAAATATCATTCATATATCATATGATTCACCTGTTGTCTAATTAGTCTAATTGTGCTGCTACAGTAGAATGCCACAGACTTGGTAAATTATAAAGAATGGAAATAGTTTTCTAGCGATTCTGGAGACTGGGAAGTCCAAGATCAAGGCAACAGAAGATTTGGTTGTCTGATGAGTGTTGCTCTCCTGTGTCTTCACGTGGCAGAAGAGCAAACTAGCTGAACACTGTGTGAAGACTCTTTTATAAACACCTTAATCCCATTAAGGAGGGAAGAGTACTCATGGCCCAATGACCTCTTAAAGATCTCACCTCTCAATGCTATCACATTGGCAACATCTGAATTTTGAAGAGGACACATTCAAACCATGGCACTCATTTAAATGTACAATCACCACAATCTAATTTTGGAATATATTTGTCCTCCTTCCCCCGCCAAAGAAACAATTACCCATTAACAGCCCCTTCCCATTTTCCACACTCCTTGCCCTATCCTAAGCAACCACTAACTCTATTTTTTGTTTCTAAACTTTGCCCATTCCAAACATGAATGGTCTTTGCAACTGTTTTCATTCATTTAACATGTTTCCAAGTGTCATCTGTGTTGCAATATGTGTCAGTATTTAATTTCTTTTTGTTGCCAAATAAAATTCCTTTGTATGACTGTACCACATTTTAGTTATATATTGATCAGCTAATGGATACAGGTTGCTTCCTCTTTTCAGACATTATAAATAATCATTGTGAACATTCACGTGCAAGTTTTTGTGTGAACAGATGTTTCCATGTTACTTGGGTATATATATGTAGGAGTGAAACTTCTGGGTCATATGATAACTCTATGTTTAACTTCAGGAACTCACAAAGTGTTTTTCAAAGTGACTGCATCATTTTGCATTTACACAGTAATATATGGGAGTCCCATTTCTCCATATCCTCGCCCACACTTGCTATTGTTTTATTTCATTTTAGCCATACTAGTGGGTACTAAGGGGTATCTCGTGGTTTTGATTTGCATTCCTTTTAAGACTTATGGCATTGAACATCTTCTCATGTGCTTATTGACCAATTCCAATTTATTTTTAAAGTTTATGTTTATATGAACAAGCACATTTATGCACTGGTATATTAAGATGTTGATGGTGTTTCTGTCTAGGGAATGTTTTCATATTTTCTACTGTGTCTCTGTATTAGCCAGGTTTTGACCAAAGGAATAGAAACAGTAGAATAGATGAATGGATAGGTCGATAGATAAATTGCAAATAATTGGCCTTTAGAATTATGGAAGCTGGCTAAGCAAATCCAAAATCCACCGGATAGGGCAGGCAGTCAGAAAGGACAGAAAGGTTGAAGCTGCAGTCCACAGGAAGAATGTTTTCTTCCTCAGGGGGACCCCAGTTTTACTCCTGAAGCCTTTCAATTGATTAGATGAAGCCCACACAGATGACCAAGGATAATCTCCTTTATTCATAGTCAATTGATTGTAGCTTGTTAACCACAGCCACAGAATACCTTCACAGCAACACCTAGATTGTGTTTGACGGAATAACTGACTACTATAGCCTAGCCCAGTTGACACATAAAACTGACCCTCACAATTTTCTTCTATATTATTTCATTATTTTTATGAGTCTGCTTTACTGTTTTAATCAGTAAAAATAGTTTCTTTTTTTAAAAATAGCCTTTAAAAAATACCATAGTAACTTCTACTTTCAACTTGATGATGATGAGTTTGTTTATCTTGGTGTCCTCCAGAATGCTCATCAGCATAGTAACTTGTACTTGGTGGATTCGTGTCAGATACTGTATTAGTTTGCTATAGCTGCTGTAACAAATCACAAATTCAGTGGCTTAAAACAATAGTTGTATTCACTTACAGTTCTGGAGGTTGGAAGTCTAAAAGCAGTTGTACTGGGCTAAAGTCAGGGTGTTGGTAGGGCTGGTTCCTTCTGGAGGATCTGAGGAAAGAATCCTTTTGCTTCCCTTTTCCAGATTTTAGAGCTGGATTCTTTACGTTCCATGGCTCCGGGCCCTTTCCTCCATTGGTATCATCAGATGTACCTCTGCTTTCTTCATCACATCACCTTCTCCTTTTCTGTAGTCACATCTTCCTCCACCTCCCTCCCATAAGGACACCTGTGATTGCATTTAGAGCCCACCTGGAAAACTCAGAATCATCTTGCCATCTTGAGAACCCTAACTTAATCCCATCATCTGCTAAGTTATTTTGTCATATAAGATAACAGGTACAGTTTTCTGAGTACTCTTCTGCCTACCACTGAGAGTAGTTGGCCAAATATTCACAAAACGGACCCTGTGTCGTTGGTTTTGTTTCCCAAAATATCTTGTCTCTCACAAAACTATTCCCTTTTCACAGGCTGATGTTGGTGTGACTCATTCCAGGGGGAATTGCAGCCCCCAGATTGAAGCGGCACTGCCTAAGGACACTGTGGGCAGTGCAGAAGACCTGGAACATGCCCAAATAGGAACCATTCCAGAAAGTTCTCCATCTCCTGGTGAAAGAAACAGAAGAGTAAATTCAGGTAACCTCCCTCCGCCACTGTTCATGCTGATCTTCATAAAATGCTGTTTCTCACAATATTATTATATCATGTGTATCTGGTGGCCATTTATCACTGCTTTGTGGGCTATGAAGTACTTTCAATGGCAAAGTTTTTTATCTCTAACACATTAGAATTTAGCCTTAGACCTTCATTATATGACTAAATAATGCTAACTGTTAATCTTCTTGTCGTTGAAATAATTAAAACCATTTAAAAAAAAATTGAGAATTGAGAAGAGACCTTAGAACTTTGACAGTTTAAAGAAATTTAAACTCCATGTCAGCATCTTTTCAAGGGAAAGTTCTACATTTGCAAAAATAAATAAAACCTACATCAAATTGTTTTCCCTATCTTTCTCCATCCAAAGTGTCAGCAAATATACAATAAAAGAATCTTTTTAAAATGTAAGAGAGGTAATTATGATGTAGTGTGCTATTTAGAAATCTTTTTCTATGGCGTGGTTTCTCTTTATTTGAGTTATCCCCGGGGTTGATTTATCTACATTTGATTAGACTTTGAAACAAATTGAACTTCACAGACCTCAAGGAAAAGTACTCTGTTTTATTGGCAAGGAAGAATTTCTTGCTTCCTCATTGCTATAGTTTCTTCTAGATGTACAAGTTTGGGTTGGAAAACAAGTGGATTAATGCATGTGATTCTTTGTCTTGGGCTTTCCCGGCACACTTGAGTTATTACAAATTTTATTTTTGCCCACCTCTTATTGTTTGATGTGGAGTCCACGTGACCTCTGCTAATATCTGGGAGGTCTGGGAATGCAGTACAGGAACGGCTTCTCCCACTCCTCTGTGTATTGGGCTGGTACGTACATTTTTCTCTCTCTGTTGATGTGACTTCCTTCCAGACTGCAGCATGAGTGCTAAAAATCTGTGCTGATCACAGACTACAGATTGTCAAGCAGACAGGGATTTGGTGTGCCCAGGACAGTCGGTCCCACCAGCTGTATGTACACTGTTAAAGGCAGTATGTGGAGTGTGGCAGGTAAGCAGGATAGTGCCGAGACAGAACAACTGGGGCAGGTGTCCATCACCAAAGCAGGTGTTTCTAAAACATAGTGTCAGTGAGTTTTCAGGAAGCACCTTGCCACAAAAATGGATGAGATCGGGTGCCCTGGCTTTTCCATTTGTTCTCTGCCCACTTTGCTCTGTCTTCCCGCCCTTGTCTTCCTCATTTTAGCATCTCTGCTCTTTACATCTACAGAGTATATTTGTTAAGAATTTCAAGTTCCACACTAACATTTCCCAAGTGTTTCCTTTAAAATAAAAAGAAGAAAAACTTTTTATTTAAAAATGTCCTTTAAAAATAAATTTTTGATTCAGTATCTAATCCCAGATCTCATGTTTAGTTTAGTTGTCATGTGTCTTTCCTCTCCTGTAAGCTGAACAACTACTCGGCTTTTCTTTGTCTTTTATGACCTTGATTCATCCAAATATAAACCATTTGTAGAATGATCCTCACTTTCAATTCGTCTAAGGTTTCTCCATGATTGGATCTAGGTTATGCATTTTTAGCAAGAATTCCAAAAATGATATTGTGTCTTTTTTATGAAGTACATAATACCCGTATTTGACTCGTTATGGGTTTTAGTTTGTGGGGGGGGGGGTTGTTTTTTACTTTGCAAAAGTCATTTTTTTAAATCTAGTAAAATTTATCAATTTTGAAATATACTTTGAATTTCAATTCAGTTAGAAAGCCTTTTTCTGACTGAACAAAGTGGCTCATGCCTATAATCCCAGCATTTTGGGAGGCCAAGATGGGAAGATTGCTTGAGGCCAGAAGTTTGAGACCAACACAGGCAACATAGTAAGAACCTGTCTTTAAAAGGAAAAAAATAATTAATTTTAAAAATTAAAAACAAAATTAATAAAGTCTTTTCCTGCACCAAGGTTAAAGATGCATTTACCCATGCTTTCTTGTGTAATTTCACTTTTTACACTTATGAAGAATTTCTAATGACATGAGAAAATGCTAATATAAGTGTTGACTATACATGAAATAAAAATGTCCAGGATGATGTCAAATTTATAAAAAGAAATTTTTATGTATTAACAATGGATGGTGAGAGTATGGGCATTTTGATTTTTATCTTTTTTTCTATATTTTCTAAATTTACTACAGTAACTATGTATTACTTTTATAATGAAAAAAAGAAGCACAATATTGTTTGTAAACATTTCTCAATATTCTTCAGTGTCTCAAGAAAGCATGATAATTTGTTGAATGTGGGTATTGAAGATAAACAGACATGGATTCAATCCTAGTTAACACATTTGCCACCTGTGTCACCAAGTTTGCTAGCTTCCTTCATATCAGTATTTTTTTAATAATATAGGAATAGCAATATCTCTCTCAGCTTAAGTTTGCATTAGATGTTATACAACAGGGGTTCCCAGCCCCCAGGCCACAGACCAGTACCAGTCCATGACCTGTTAGGAACTGTGCCACACAACAGAAGGTGAGCAGCAGGTGAGTAAGTGCAGTTTCATCTGTATTTACAGTTGCTCCCCATCACTTGCATGACTGCCTGAGCTCCACCTTCTGTCAGATCAGCAGCAGCTTTAGATTCTCATAGGCGCATGAATCCTATTGTGAAATGCACATGCGAGGAATCTAGGTTGTGCACTCCTTCTGAGAATCTAATGCCTAATGATCTGAGGTGAAGCTGAGGTAGTGAAGCCAGCACTGGGGAGCGGCTGCAAATACAGATTAATATTAGCAGAGAGGTTTGACTGCACAGAGACCATAATAAATCAATTGCTTGAAGACTCATATCAAAACCCTATCAGTGAGTGGCAAGTGAGTTGACGTACTTCAATTGTACAGCTGCATCTGGTGGCAGGCTTTAAGTCAGAATTTGACACTATTTTAGTTCATGTATGGCCCACCCACTATTTTATTTACCATTTCTATCTGTGCCTCTTCTTTTTTTTATGGTGAGTTGTATAATCATTTCATTATATATTACAATGTAATAAAAATAGAAATAAAGTGCCCAATAAGTATTATGTGCTTGAATCATCTTGAAACCACCTCCCTACCCCCAGTCTGTGGAAAATTTATCTTCCATAAAATTAGTCCTTGATGCCAAAAAATTGGGGGACTGCTGTTAAATGTCTCTAGTACAGTGTAAGTATGTAAGTGTAAAAATAGTAGTTATTATTATTTTGACCCTCCCAGATAAGTCAATCTTTGAGTTAAAAAAATCATCTAATTCCTTGAAAATGATTACTTGTGACCTTCTAATTGAATTTTTCCCCAGTCTTTCATGTTTCTTGTTTATTTACCTAGATGATATGTTTTACCATCTTGTAATGAAATCTGTTTGGAGCACTTTAAAAATGAGAAGAAAATTCCCAACAAATGGTAGGGAATTTGTTGGAGTTACTTGTAGTGGTCAATTAGAGAAATGTCTTATAACAAGGAGGTTAATATTATGAAGTGGGAGACATCTGATGTGTGTGTGTGCGTGCGCTTGTGTGTGTGTGTGTGTTTTCTTTCTTCCCAGCACAAATTCCTGAAAGCTAACTTTACTAACAACTGAGGTTAGAAACTCTTAGAAAGATTCCATTCACTAGATGGAATGAACTCAATTGCTATCAGGACTTCCTGATTATTGCAAAATAGAAGTTGGCTTGTTTCTGAGGACTTCCCATTACACTACCTCTGACAGAAAAAGCAAAACTGTCTTTGGCCCAATAAGCCAGCACGCTTCATTTTATAATGTGATGACATAAAAGCAGCTGCTTATTTGCTTATTTATATAATTGGGTGATTTGTAATGAGAGAGGCCTGCCTCATTAGTGTAGCTTATAAAGACTCCCCTATAAACTGTTTCAGTGCTCATTTTTAGAATCACTAATAAAAATTTAGCTGCTATCACTCTAACTCCAGTTCTGATTTGGTTCAAAGACTCTTCTCAAAAAGGCATACTTTTACTTATGCAGATTTAGCAGATGGTATAATTGTAAACTCGGGGTTGCAGAACTAGAAGTCTCTTGGCAACATCACGCTGTTTATCCTTTGTATACAAAGCATAGAAACCAAACTACAACTCGTAAGAGTCACCAGAAGAATATCTGATTCTTAGCTGTGGCTTAGCGTCATAATTAGTCCAGCAAACCTATACTGTATCCAAGTGTGTAAATGTTGTTACAACAAAAAGGCAGTACATAGTAGCACACAAAAGACTTTTTGTCGCGTTAAGATGTGATCTGCTAAGTGAACAGTTTATTATGTTGCCATGTATGCTCTGTAAAGATATTAAGGATAGGAACATCATAGTATTACAAAGATTTATAATAGAAACAGATATTTAGGTAAGAGTGTTGAGAGTAAGATTTAATCAGGTAGCATGATTTAGGAGGCATCCATTTAGCATTTGATGGATAAAATCTTCATTGTTAAACTTCACTTTCTTTTTTCTTTTGCTTTGGATGACCTAGTGACTCATGGATTAATCAATAAGCTCCAGCCCCTAGAGAATCGAGAGCGACAGAAGTCATCTGACATCCTGGAAGAACTAATTGTTCAAGGAATAATACAGAGCCACAGCAAAGTGTTTAGAAATGGAGAGTCATATGATGTCATGGCAAGTAATTTTGTAATTAGTATCAGCTTGTAGTTAAAAGTAGCAATAGAATATGATTGATCACAAGTCATTATTTCCAGTATATGCAAGTTACAATACAGATGATAGCATTTATCTAAGTCAGATATTTCTCCCATAAATTCTCCCACACCTCTGCATACCATCCTTCTCTGTGGATTCAGGAATTGCCCTAATTATTCATGATGAATTAGTCCAATAAAATATATCTTGGATTTTACTAAATTTGAGGGACAACAAGCCTCATTGAGTAACATACTTTCATTTTTCGGCAATTTTTATTACAGGCATTGTGCCAAGTGTTAGGAATATAAAACTGGATTCTGATTTATTCAATTAAAAATAGGCCTGACAAATGTTTAAAGTGATGGATATGCTAATTACCCTGGTTTGATCATTGCAGTATGTGTACATGTAGTGAAACATCATACTCTACCCATAAATATATACAACTATTATGTGTCAATTAAAAAGAAAATAAAACTTAGAAAAGAAAATGGGCCTAACATGCGAAAGCTAAAACAGATATGCTTATGTATATACACACCATAAAATCAAATCTGGAGAAATAAATACAATTCTATAAATAATTTTACTATTATTTTTGTTTGTTGACTAATCTCTCATAGGTTTTCCTTAGCATGAGTAATATTTTTACTCTTATTTTAACTGGTCTGGCCAAAGTCTAGAGTTTTACTTTTTTTTTTTTTTTTTTTGGAGTTGGAGTCTTACTCCATCACCTAGGCTAGAGTGTAGTAACATGTTCATGGCCACCCCCAGCATCAACCCACTGGACTCAGGCAATCCTTCCGCCTCAGTCTTCCAAGTAGCTGGAACTACAGGCACACGTTACCATGCCTGGCTAATTTTTTTTATTTATTGTAGAGATGAGGTCTCCCCAAGTTGCCCAGACTGGACTTGAACCCATGGACTCAGAAGATCTGCTCACCTCAGTCTCCCAAAGTACTGGGATTACAGGCTGGAGCCACCATGCCTGGCTGAGTTTTACTTTTTGTAAATAAGTTCTGTGTGAACCTATGAAGAAGATAGCAGATTTTGTTGTTATTTTGTTTTGTTTTCTTGCCTGCTTGGGATTTTTTAAAGCCAGTGTTCCCAGACACCACCAGTAGTACTTGAAACACATGCAGAAGAGAGAAGGTGTAAAACAGAAATAACAACGAAAAGAAGCCAGAGGAAAAATGAATGGAAAGAAAAGAAAGAAACATATGATGAAAATAGAGACCAGAAATTGCACAAAAGCAGCCTCTTAATGGTTGCCTATTCTTATGTTGTAGGGAAAACAGTCCATTAGGAATAAAAAGACTTGTGATTTAAATCAAGTTTGCCACTTAGACCAAGTCATTTAGTATTTGAATAACGTAAATTTCCTTCTCTGTGTATAGGGAATGTTGCAAACTCATGAATAAAAGCCAAAGTGGCATTTTCTTTGGGGAAGAAAAACTCTGCAGAAAGTATCTGGGGGAGAGGAGAGGAGATTACCAAACCTGAATGGTATTATCAAGCTGTCAATAGTAAGAGGATGTGGGGGAAAGAGGAAGGTAAAAATGGGTCATCTAATGGAAAAGATAATGTCAAATATCCATTTGCACAATGCTATCATGATGCAAGGCATTTTGGAGTAACTTGTCTCATATTGAGGGAGAAAGGAGAGATTTTATTCTAGCTGTAGGTGAATTTCTGATGGTCAGAAAACAGAGTGTCAAAAGAAAAAGACAGGAGAACTGTGAGTAAAGAAAGATAGATTATGGAAACATCCAGTCATGAAGCAATGCCTTTCTTTTGCAGGGAAATGCTATACCCCCCTTGATGTTAATGCCAGTGGGAATAACATTAAAACATTTATCAGTGATTCAACTACCAGAGATGGATGAGTTCTGACTTAGACCTTGTAAGGGAGCCGGCAAGGTTAATTAATATAAGCTACACTGTGAAAGAAGTGGATCTATTCAAAGGTGGAAACCATGGGCTTGACTTTCAATAACATATTAGGTGAACCAAAGATGAAGACTGTTTTCATATTATATAGACCTGGACCGGCTGTTAGGAGCATTCTCAAAAGGATTTGAGTGTGGCAGACTGCAAGAATAGCACAATTCTTTTTTAAAGTTTGTTTTGTTTTGGTATTGAGTCAACATACCCTGACATAAGTCAGGCTTGTAATAGGCCAGAGCAGCAACCCACAGCTTTTTTATTACCTTACGCAGTGGTCTTAAACTTGGCTGGAGTCACCTAAGGGAGCTTTCAAAATCCTATTGTCTAGGTCAAACCTTGGACTAGTGCCTGGGAGTGGGACCTATTTTTTCAGACTTTGAAAAGCTCCCAGGTGATACCTGTGGACAGCACAGGTTGAGAACCACTGCTCTGAAGTTTTACTAAACCTGTACACAAAGCCCTCAAATTCATTACCAAGCTGGGAAGGATTAAAACTTTTGAAATCATAGTTTGTTCCCTAGTCATTGTGAAAAAAGAATTCTAAAGTATTCCTGAAAATGTAACATTTCAGGAGCAGGGGCTAAGATTATACCACGAAACCTGTGAAAATGAAGAGGAGATGCAGTTGCTCGGTGTCACAGATAAAGCCTCTTGCAATTCAGGTGTAACTGAGAACATATGTGTGTCAGACACCAGGTGTCTTGCATATTTTGGGAAAGGTTATGAGGTCAATGTAAAAGGCATGAGGATGAATATTGAAGGGGTGAGAAGGGAACCATATTAAGAATGGAAACATTGAGTTGGTAATACTTTTTGAACTGTCTAATACTTAATATAAAAAAAAACCCAGACTTGATAAAATTAGCTGAAAAACAAACCAAGGAAACAGAAAGGGGTAATATTCTCAAAAAAGAATATCAATGTCAGCAGTTACTGCAATGAAGTAAATCTGATTAGACATGTCAATACTATTTCTTCATTGTTTCAGGAGGAAACATTCTCTTAATAAAACATTATGGGAAAAATAGAATAAACACTTTAAAAATAAGACTTCCAATGTCGACCAGTAGTGTACTGAAATACAAGGGAATTTTAGAAATAGGTGTGACTCTTTCTTAGCCAGGCCATTTTCTTTCATTGAGTCAGGTAACATGAAGTAGAATAAAAGATGCTGAAAAGTGAGGCTCTTCCATTTATCTTCTGAGTCAGGGCCATCCCCTGGAGGTCATTCTCCTCCTAGAAGCCCAGGGGAGGATTTGTGTCCACCACCAAGTCCTCTTTTGTCTTTTTCTTCATTTTCATCATTCACTTTCTGGTGAATACTACAGCAATTCCTTAATGCTCTCTGGATAACCAACTTTCAAAAATGTTTGTACTAGTAGATTTTATGTTGAAGTCAGTGTTAATTGATATGATATCTAGGAAGTATAATATTAAGAAGCTAGCTTACAAAGCCCTCAAATTCAATGGCTCATACCTGTAATCCCAGAACTTTGGGAGGCAGAGGCAGAAAGATAGCCTGAGCACAGGAGTTTGGGTCTAACCTGGGCAACATTGCCAGACCTTGTCACTACAAAAAAAAAAAAAATTAAAAATTAGCCAGACCTGGTGCCCCCAGCCTATAAGCCCTAGCTACTCAGGAAGCTGACACAGGAGGATCACCTGAGCACAGAAGTTGGAGGCTGTGGTGAGCTATGATGGCACCAGTGTACTCCAGCCTGGGAGACAGAGTGAGACTCTGATTAAAAAGAAAAAGAAAAAAGAAAAAAAGGAGCTAAATGTCAGATTGTTAAGCAATTATTTCAGAGTATTTTAAAACTTTCTAAGGAAACTTAAGTGGTTATATTATAAGTGTGTATAATATAGATATGGGTATGGGTTGGTATAGAACACTTTTAAGAGATGTGATTGGTTCTCATTTAGCCCCATAGATATTATCAAATTAAATTTAGTTGTCTTTTATCCTGATCACATTTTTCCCTGGGTCTATCTATCTGAGGCTCTGTGAATTGTCTTTTTATTTATTTACTTATTTTTGCAGAGACGAGGTCTCACTTTGCCCAGGCTAGTCTCAAATTCCGGACCTCAAGCAATCCTCCCACCCAGCCTCTCTGTGAATTCTCTATTGACTCCTGTGTCTGGTCACAGTTTATTCCCTTCTCTGTGTGACTTCCATCCTTGGTAACCTTCAGTGTAGTTAGGGAGTTTGTTCACATTGCATCAGTCTCTGACATTATTTGTTGAACCTCATATGGAGATTTTTAAGGAGGAGGAAGTTGAGTGGGTTAGGACTCAATAATACCAGTTGAGGATCAGAGTGACCTTCCCCAGGAGGTCTAATGGTGACAGAACATACATGACCAGATCTTTTTTCAGGAAGCTTTGGCCTATTCTATAACACAAGACTCCCTTAAGGAAACAAGCCAAAGTAGGTTCATCCGTAGGTCAACAGTTAATTAAACAAGCTCTGAGGCATATATATTGGATGTAAGAAGTAATATGTACAAGTTAAAGGCTAGAAACAAGACTCAAATCTTATCACAGCATCTTAGGATTTGGTGGTCCACTAACAATATTCTTTAAGAAAATAATTGGTAGAATGTGGTGGCTCACACTTGTAATCCCAGCACTTTGTAAGACTGAGGTGGGAGGATTGCTTGCAGCCAGGAGTTCAAGACCAACCTAGGAAACATAGCAAGACTCTACCTTAACAAAAAAATCAAAAAATTAGTCAGTTATAAGCGTCCCAAGCCTGTGGTCTCTGCTACTTGGGAGGCTGAAACAGGAGGATTGTGTTAGCCCAGGAATTAACAGACTGCAGTGAGCTGTGATAGCACCATTGCACTCCAGCCTGGGTGACAGAGCGAGACTCTGTCTCTAAAAAAAGAAAAGAATCGAACTTCATAGGCTTCATAACTACATAGGCTTGAAAGCTGATTTATTTTTTATTTTTAGTTTCTACTAGTAGTACCTCTCCAAGCATGATGTGATTATAGTAAAGTGCCAACATTTGATAAATACTGACTTCACAAAATTAAATGGTAAAGAATACTGATATTTTTCTACAGGTCTCTCCGGTCTTATTTATTTATTTATTTATTTTATCAGGATCTCACTCTGTCACCCAGGCTGAAATGCAGTGGCACGATCATGGGTCACTGCAGCCTCGACCTTCTGTGCTCAGGCGATCCTTCCATCTCAGCCTCCCAGATAGCTAGGACTGCAGGCATATGCCACCAGACCCAACCAATTTTTACTTTATTTTTTTGAAGAGAAAAATCTCTCACTATGTTGCCCAGGCCGAGATTGAACTCCTGGGCTCAAGCATTCCTCTCGCTTTGACCTCCCAAAGTTCTGGGATTATAGGCGTGAGGCACCACGCATGACCAGGCCTTTCAATTCTTTTACTTAAAATGTGAAACTGAAGAAAGCACAGGGCTGTACTGATAGGATTAAATTCCTCAAAGAGAAAGAAGAACATGATTTCACAGGCATCATTTTGGAATTAAGCCAGAGGAAGACACCACCCAAACCAGAAAATCCAAAGTTCTGTCAGAACTACTGATCTCATCATTTTAGTCAAGGTTCAGACTGCTTGTATAGCCTAACCTGGCATTTCTTTACTAGATCTTAGATTGCTATTTAATTTTCTTTTAGTCCTATATGAGCGAACATCCCTAAAAAAACCACTTTCATACCAATTTCTCAGTATCTTTAGTTGAGCCACTGTACCAAGTATGTCCCTTTTTTCAGCAGATGGCTTTTGCCAGCAGGAAGCCTAAGAGCCAATTGCCATAAAAATACAAAATGATGGGGGAAGGGGAACTTGCTTTGACGAACATTCCACAGTTTTCATGTAGTGAAAAACTTCGCACTGTATAAAACAGTCTGATGGCTCTAACAGAGCCAAAATGTCAATGAATGTTTTCCCTTTAGAAGACGTTCTGAGAATCATAGATCCTAAAGCTGAAAGGGAGCTTAGCAGCCCTCAGTTCCCTCACTGTTTCACAGTGAAGAAAATGGAGTGCAAAGAGAAGGGCTGCCTTTTCTCAGTTCATGTGCTGGGCATTCGTGGTAGCTCCAGGGTTAAGACACAAGCCTTCCAGTTCTCCTTCCTCTTCTCTGAGATAGTACTGCATCCTGGTTATGATTTGGTCGGCTGTCACTGGAAAACATCGTTGCTTTTACTGAATGAAAATTAGTTACTGTTAACTCAAGTAGCTGCTATATCCTTTCCTTCTCTTTCTATTCTTTATCTTTTCCTTTTCTTTTCTTCTTTTTTTTTAACCAAATGTGTGAAATGAATGTTATTAAACCTATTTTGTGAATGGGGAAACCATGGCTTACAGAGTTAAAGGACTCATGGAAAACCACTTCATAGCCAAGCCAGAATTCAAACCTGGGTCTGACTGAGTCCCAATCAGGTGACTTTTTCTGCTGTGCCAAACTGCCTCTCTTTGCCTGATTTATGTTCTAGTACCTACAGCGTTATTGTCTGAAGTGAGAGTCTTTTAGAAATTACAATACATATTGATAGCTCCTTTATCTTTATAAAAATGTCTTTGGAGAAATCATCTAAGACAACATCAGTTCATTTTATATTGTAGCCTTAGAGTTTATTAAGACCTCCCCCACAAGTTGCAACAATATATACTAACCCTAGAAAGATGTCCATATTAAATTAATCAGAGAAAGCAAATTGAAGTGTAGTGTACAGGGTATAATTCCATTTAGGTTTTGTTTAACATTACAAATGTCCTGAACATGTATTATGTATACAAATATATGTGCTGAGAATATATGTGGAAAGACACACTGTGAATTCTTTTTAAAAGTTCCATGCTAAGGAGTAGAACTGGGGCCAGGCGATTACATGGAGGATTAGGAAACTATGTATCATTTACATTTTTCGTAATAAATATTCACTATAAAAACTAATTTTTGAAAAGAAAGCATATAAATTAAAACTTTCTTCATTAACTCTTTACAACAATTTTACTTTTTTGCAACTAGAAATTATAAAGTCATTATTACTGCTTTGAACTGTTGAAAGGGTATTTGATCATAGAAAATGAGATTTTTCTGCTGTCTTGAAAATATTCATAAAGTTCCAGTAGGAAAGCCCGGCACAGAGTTGTTGCTCAAATCATTAATTATCTCTTTCCACCACAAAACCAAAAGTAATAAAAACGAATCTATCACAAATGTAATTAATGTGTGGCATGTGGAATAATATAAAATCATCAAGTTGAACTTTTCACCTTGAATTGCAGTTTTGTCCCTCAATGACCATCACTTTCCATCTGGTATTCATTCTCAAGACTGTTTTCTTTGTAGGGTCCTCTTCTATCCAGTCTTGTAACACCTTGCATTCTTTGCAACCTTTTTGTAATAGCCTGGTATTTCCAAGGCATCTAATAGATTTTTCTCTGTAGGAATTAATCTGTTGTTACTAGCCTTCATGCTGTTTTTGTTTGTTTGTTTTTCAGTCTACTCCTGGAAAATTTTTATCCTCTTTTGCCTTTCTCCTCTGCCAATGAATCTGGTTGTTTCTCTGTTTTAAGAAGTGTCTTCTTCCAGGTGAACACGACTGAGAAACCATTGCGAAAGCCACCAGCCAGACTGAAAAAACTTAAGATTAAAAAGGAAGTCAAGGATTTCACAATGAAGGACATTGAGGAGAAGATGCAGGCTGCAGAGGAACGCAGAAAGGTACTGAGTTCCCGGATGCACCGGGGCTGAGGAGTTCTCTATGTGCTAAAATGAGCTCATGTCAGATCTTTCCTCTCAGCGGGTTTTTTTTTTGGGGGGGGGGGGTTGGTTTTGTTTTGTTTTATTTTGTAGAGATGAGGTCTTGCTATGTTGCCCAGGCTGTCCTCGAACTCCTGGGCTCAAGTAATCCTTTTGCCTCAGCCTCCCAAAGTGCTGGGATTACTTGCATGAGTCACTGCACTTGGCCACTATCAGCGCTTTTAAGACAAAAATTGTATGGATTTTTATGACCTGGTATTTTAATGACTTGGTATGCTGTATAAAAACAGTATAAATTAAGTGCTTTTTGAAAACTTTCCTTTGAGTTGTGAAGGAATAAAGCATAATCCTGAAATTGGTTGGAAATTACAGCTTCATCCATATAGTCTAAGTAAGTAATATCCAGTTCTCGAAATTAAGTGAGGTATGGAGTGTTCTTCAGAGGAAAAAAGAAAAACTTCAGCTGGGGCCAGGGGTAGGAGAAGAGGGAGGGTGTGGTGTTAGGCTGAGAGGAGATGCTGCTGACTGTCAACGTTTGCACCTTGGTCCCCCAGGCCTCCACACAGCTTTGTTTCCACAGCCTTCATTTCATAACTCTCTATAGGGCCTCTCAGAGAACGAGGACTAGACCCAGAATCCACAAAGGTAGGCCCTGTGTCTGGCCTACCTTCAACAGGTGTTTCTCAACAAATGTCTGTGATGTGATTGAATAATGAAATAGAGAAACCATAAGTGTTCATTATATGCAGTATTAATT
Organism: Carlito syrichta; assembly: GCF_000164805.1. NCBI lineage: Eukaryota > Metazoa > Chordata > Mammalia > Primates > Tarsiidae > Carlito > Carlito syrichta. Next base: position 92,310 of record NW_007231621.1, on the reverse strand, counting down.
CGAACTTGTAGAAAGTTATTCAGAGCTGGGCACAGTGGTGCACACCTGGAACCCCAGCAACTCATGAGTTCGAGAATAGTCTGGGCAACATAGCTAGATCCCACCTTTAAAACAAAAAAAAATCAGCCAGGCCCAGCTACTGAGGAGGCTGAGGCAGAAGGAACCCTTGAGGCCCAAGAGTTTGAGACTGTAGTGAGCTTTGATTACAACACTGCACTCCAGCCTGGGTGACACCGGGAAATTGCATCTCTAAAAACAATTTTTTTTAAGAAGTTCTTCGGGCTCTTTTTCATTCTTTAATACTGCTTTTCAGACTAAAGAAGAAGAAATAAGAAAAAGGCTACGGAGTGACCGAATTTTACCTTCAGCTGATCTGGGCGGTGCTGAGGCTGCACTTACCAAAGGACTTCAAGTGGTAAGTCCTGCCGGACTTGAACCATCTGACCTGCAGGGAGCACAGCCATTGAAGAGGAAGAAGAGTAAAAGTGATACAGCTTCGATTGATGGGAACTACAACTATGAAAGTGTTGGGTTCGTGGAGTCAGACATGTTCTACAACCAAGCAGATGACATATTCTAAGTCACCATTTGGGGGGAATTTCATAAGGCATCCATTCTCCTCAGTTGTGACATTGTTAGTATGTCTTGTGTTCTTCTTTGCCTGGCCTTACTCCATTGAGATTTCTGCCTGGGCTTAGGAATAATTGTGCGAGCTGCACTACCTGAAGCTTAGTTGAGTAAATTAAATGGTTATGCCAGCCTAAAAAATAAAATAAAAAACAGGGTGAATAGATTTGACAAGCTTAGATATTGTAAAATTTTCATTGTCTTTTATGTGGCTTTAAACATTGTGATGATGTCTTTAATTTATGAGTATCTCCAGCTTACATTAATATGTCTGTGCCAAAAAAAGAATTTCCTTTTCACTTCTGTCCCATGACAGTGCCCACCCTCTGCTGGCCCTTTAAGACAAGTTACATGGATTTGTATTAAGTATTTTAATCATCTGTATGCTTCTTGTGCTGTGTATTTAGAATTTTTTTAAAAACACAACTTCTCGGGGTGGGGAAAAAAAAACCAACAACTTCTCATGTTACAAAGGAATAAAGCAATATCTTGAAGTTGATTGAATTACTGTTTCATCCATATAGTTTAAGTAAGCAATACATAAGTCTCAGAGTTATGTAAAATATGCCATTTTATTCTTGTGAAAGAAGGAAAACTTCAATTGGGGGTAGGGTAGAAGGAATATGTGGAGGGATAGATGGATAGTGGGCCCTGTTGCCAGTGCCTCTCTTCCCTGTGGGTACTCTGAGCTGGGGAATGTACAGGTTCTCATGGTTTTGGAATTATACCTTGGTTCTTCTTTCCCTTACTACCCACATCCAGTCAATTATCAGGTTATGAGTCAGGTTATGGATGTTTTTCATCCATCTTTACACTTGTCCTAGTCATTACCTAGTTTAGACCACCTGCCATTATCCAACTGGGTTACTACAACAGTCTTCTCAATCTTAATACAGTAGTCATCTGTTTAAAACCCTTTATTGGCCTCCTTTTATTGTCAAGATAAAGTCCAGACTTCTTGGTAAGGATCTCGGCCTTTGCAATTCACCGAAATGGAACCTCTTTCAGTTCCTCAAATTCAGCACGTTCTTGCTAACCTCTGAGTCTTTGCACAGGCTGTTCCTTCCTTCCTCTCTCTCCTTCTTGTTCTTTGATTTGATGAATGCCTTCTTGTTTTTCATATCTCAACTCAGATGTCACTTCCTCTAAGCCCTCTGATTCAGGTCAGTGGCCTTCTCTGAGTCACCTTTTGGCACTCTGCACTGCTTACCTTTGCACCCATCACCCTGTGTAAGAATCGTCTGATACATTTTCAACTTTGCCATAAGATATTTTCAGTTCCTGCAGAACAAAGGAGTGGGTTTAGAGTGCTCATGGTTGCATATTTTTTGTGCCTTGGATAATGAATGACTCTTAATAAGTGCTGTGCAAGTACTGCTTTAGAGGATGAATCTATATGCTCGTACATTCTCCAAAAGCAGGAGGATAAACCCAGGAGATGGCTGGTTTTCCTGAGGACCAGTGGCTAAGGGCAGAGCCTGTTTGACCTGAGGTCCACTCAGCATCTCCCATTGGGATTTTGCATATGAATATCTTGTGTTCCTATTGTCTGTAGGATTTTGGACTCCTACAGTGAGCCTATGATGGTGGTAGTAGACTTCTTAAAAAATCACCACAGAACCAAAACCTTTAGAGTCGGTCTGCTTCTTCCAGTGTGACCTTGGAAAGGCATGTAGGCTCTCTGTGTCTCAATTACCTTACAGGTTATTTTGGGATAGTCACCATCCCAGAGTTGTATCAAATGAAATAATGTTTTAAAGTATTGTACAAACTAGATTATACACAATGTTTACAGTATATTAATTATATAAAATCCCATGTGAGCAACATGATTTTTTTTTCTATCTTAAGGTTTTTTTACGGAAGTGTTCCCACAGTGCCATGTGCCAATCTTATAAAATATTAGAGTAGCTAAAATAATTGAACAAGGACACTTAGAAAAATATCTGGGTATAATACATATCTCTGCAAATAATAAAATCTAAATGATGCCAAAATATTTTCAACACAAATGAATAGTACTTGTAAGTTAAATTACCAAAATAATACTTTCTCCTGAAATCTTATGCTCTTGCCTATGTCATTTATAGCGGCTTGAATGACATGCTTGTTGAGTTAAAATATACATAGTGCAAATGTGAACATTATCACTGATACCCTGGCTTGAAAAACCACTCTACATATATAGAGTGAAAGTTGCAAAAAAGTAATGCATCCTAAATGATCATCTGTGTATTTTCTTAGGGATGTTATCCACTTGAATGGGATGGGAAGAGAGACTATTAAAATGTACAGTTGTCTGGATTCCAGAAACTTCTTTAAAGTTCTAAGTATATTACTAGTCGCAAAAACCATCTAGGTGTTTGGGAATGATGCAACAGAGACTCTGAACAACTTCCCACTGTCACAGAGCCACAACCATCAGCTGGGGATGGAGCTTGTATCTGAATGCTGCTCTGCCTTCAAAGTGCTACCCAACTCCCTTCCTGCAACACTTTTTAAAAACCTCAAATGTAAACGTGACTTTTTCCATGATCATTTTTCTTTCTTTCCTTTTAAAGGATGATTTTTACCCAAGAGTAATCAAAAGAAAAGAAAGAAATTTCTAAAATACAGCCTCTGGGATAATGTTAATTTTATGTATTGAAATAACATATTTAACTTCCTCATTCTTAAAACATAAAGTTTTAGGCAACCACCAGGGTATTTCAACCATAAATCAACTTTCAGGAAAGGTAAGAGCCAGGAAACACATGATTAGTAAATGTCTTCTAATCATCTTAATTGGTGGCAACCAAAAAAATGCTTGTAGAGTCTTCCTTGTGAAAGATGACCTTGCAATATCTAATAGAAGGTACTTTGACATTTAGTAATTCTCTAATTTTAGGCTGGAAAAAATTCTTGTGGAAAACTCATATGTGAGGTAATATGTTTAAAATAATATTTAAGAGATATGTTTTAAAATATTTTACATATATTTAAAATAACACGCTGTAAGATACTTATGTTTGTGAAAGTAATTTTGTAATCACAGAGACAAAAATGGCATTTATCATGGAGTGTTGCTATAGTGACTACCAGTAATTTATGACTGTGCCTATTTCTGTTTGTTGTTCTATTACCAGTAAATAGCTAGTGTTTGAAGAAATAATTATATGGTAAATACTGCATTTTAAAGACGTGTGAGACTAAATTGTGTTGGTACAGATCTATTTTGCAGTCACACAATCAGTATATGCAAAACCTTCATGTAGGGCATGGCAGAACTTATATCCCAGGCAGGTCAATAAAGGGCATTATTTTAAAATAAACTGTGGGAGATGACAGTTATGTTCTCTTAGTGTCATATTTGCTATTTTAAAAATAATAGCTGCCTCTCTGGTTGTTCAGATTACATAAGCAATATGTAAGAGGAAATACTAAAAACCATAAGAAGCCAAATAACACCAAGAATCCAATATTTTCCCCTCCCCTTAAAATAACTGCAGCAAATTTTGTTAAATGTACTTCAATACTTTTTCCTTACAAAAATGGACTCATCCTACATATGCTGTTTTGTACCTTGCTGTTTTCATCAGCAGCACAGTATCTTTCCATGGGAATAAATCTGCTTTTACAGCATCAATTTTTTTTTTTTTAAAAGTTGGAGTCTCACTCTGTTGCCCAAGGTGGAGGGCAGTGGCACACTCACGACCACCCCAGCTTCTACCTCCTGGGCTCAGGCGATCCTTCCGCCTCAGCCTTCCAAGTAGCCGGAACTACAGGCATGAGCTACCACACACAGCTAATCTTTTGCTTTATTGTAGAGATGAGGTCTCGCCAAGTTGCCCAGGCGGGTCTCAAACCCGCGGGCTTAGGCAATCCCCTCACCTTGGCCTCCCAAAGTGCTGGGATTACACGCTTGAGCCACCACGCCTGGCCTACAGCATCATTCTTAATGATATGACATTGTTTAGTTTCCCCTTTTGTGTTTCTAAGGGTTCCCAGAGTTAAAGACAGTCAAAACATGTTTCCATTTCTTTTTTTTTTTTTTTTTTTTTTGAGTTGGAGTCTCACTTAATCGCCCAGACTGGAGTGCAGTGGCCACTTCCGGCCACCGCAGGCTCGCCTGCTGGGCTCCAGAGATCTTTCTGCCTCAGCCTTCCGAGTAGCCAGAATTACAGGCGTGCGCTACCACACCCAGCTGATTTTTTTTTTTGACTTATTGTAGAGATGAGGTCTTGCTGCCCAGGTGGGTCACCTCAGCCTCCCAAAGGCGCGGGATTACAAGCTGAGCCACCGAGCCCGGCTACATGTTTCCATTTCTATTTTGAAAAGAGGTGACCCAGTCTGGCCACACAGTGAGAACTTGTCTTTAAAAATATATCAAAAAATTATCCAGGCATGGTGATGTGCAACTGTAGTCCCAGCTACTCAGGAGGCTGAGATGGGAGGATCACCTGAACCCAGGAGTTTGAGGCTGTGGTAAGCTGTGATTGTGCCATTGCACTCCAGTGTGGGTGATGGAGTGAGATCCTGGCCTAAAAAAAAAGAAAGAAAGAAAATGGTTCATAAAACCAAGCATGGTGACTCATGCCTGGAATCCTAGCACTTTGGGAGACCGAGGTAAGAAGACTGCTTGAGGCTGAGAGTCCAAGACCGCAATGAGTCATGATGGCACCACTGCACTCCAGCCTGGACAACACGGCAAGACCCTGTGTTTATAAAGAAACAAGGATGAGAGGGAGGAAGGGAAGGAAGGAGAAGATAGTTGACAAGTAAAATAACTCGAACACATTCCCCATCAAAGCAGAACAGTCTTAACAACCTGGAGAGCAGAACTGATGTTCTTGCATTGCCCACCATACCACTGTCCATGGACTTTACTCTTGATCACTGTTCTCGGGTGAGAGACCGAGTGCAAATGAACACTGAAGGTTTATGCAACCAGTTCTGCAAATCCACCTCCAGATTCTTCTGTTCAGGAAGTTGAACTCATCTCATGACAATTTTTATTCAGCACACTGAGATCATAAGTATGCTTCCAAAGCCCACATGATAAAGTGAAGAAAAGAATGACTGTTTTATCCTTATATCTGAGTTGGCTTTTTATTGATCAGGAATAAAGAATAACCACATTTGCAAAGTGTTACTGGCAGAAAAGTGTTCACAGGTAAGGGTCTGAAACCCTTTCTCTTGTCATTTAGAAACAAGACATTAGTCATAAAAATCAAGTGATTCGCTATTTTAAGCACAAAAATTCAATTATCCCAAACAACAGGATCATGGAAATAGTAATTCAATTCCTAGTAATTTCTTGTAATTAATACATAAATTGCCTCCTATTTTAATACAGTTCAATCCCTAATTAAACCACAATATAGTATGGAAAATGTATATGACAACAATTTATGCTTTTTCCTGATTAATTTAAAATTGACCAGGCATAATAACTCACGCCTGTAATCTTAGCACTTTGGGAGGACAAGGTGAGAGTATCATTTGAACCTGGGCAACATAGCAAGACCCCATCTCTATAAAAAATTTAAAAATTAGCCGGGCATGGTGGTGCATGCCTGTAGTCCCAGCTACTTGGGAGGCTGAGGCAGAAGGCTCACCTAAGCCCCAGAGTGCAAAACCAGCCTGGGAAACATAGTGAGACACTCAACTCTACTAAAAATAAGATAAAATATAAATGAAATAAATAGCAGTGCTCACTTGTTAAATGGGCGAAAGACTGCAGAGGATTTTCACTTAACTGACCTCCATTTGTCAGCGTGCTAGATTGGTATATGTCATTGGCTCTCAGAGTATGGTCCCTCATCAGCAGCAAGAGCGTCCCTTGGGAACTTGCTATAAATGCAAGTTCTCAAGCCCCACCCCAGATCTTCTGCATCAGATCATGGAGCCCAGTGCTCTGTGTTTACAAGAAGTTCTCCAGGTGATGCTGATGCAAGCTCGCGTTTGCTTTGTGCTTGCCATTCACTCTGTAAACACACTGAGCAGTGCCCACAGCAAGATGCACACTCCAGACTAGAAGTCACCTTTCCAACATGACCAAGAATCTCTTTCCCCCAAGGGTCAAGTTGAAAATTCACCAAGAGTCACTTATGTTTATCCTAAGAACCACTAATGCCACTTGTGCTGGCTATTATATTTAATTTTGAATAGTTTTTTTTAAAAAAAAAAAAAACATATTTGGAAAAGAAATAGACAAGTTTGTAAGAAATCTTTGAACGATTCTGCACTCACAGTATTTTGTGAATATACAAATTTTACCCACTAACTTAAGGGGACTAAAATTGTAACTACAGATAATTCATCATAGATGTGGTTTGTATTAGAATTGTAATCATACATTGATGTCACATCAAAATATTTTTCAATAAAAGTGTATGTAAATAAGTTAAAATGTTTAGGGTAACCAGGCTCGGTGGCTCAGCCTGTAATTCCAGCGCTTTGGGAGGCTGAGGTGAGTGGATTGCCTGAGCCCGTGGGTTCAAGACCCACCTGGGCAAGTTAGCAAGACCTCATCTCTACAATAAATAAAAAAATCAGCCGGGCATGGTAGCGCATGCCTGTAATTCTAGCTACTCGGAAGGCTGAGGCGGAAGGATCACCGGAGCCCAGCAGGTTGAGGCTGCGATGGCCAGGAGCAGCCACTGCACTCCAGTCTGGGTGACAGAGTGAGACTCCAACTCAAAAGAAAAATAAAATAAAATGAAATGAAATATTTAGGGTATATAGGCACTGCTACTCAAGACTCCCTAATTGACTATTGTTAGATAGGAAAAACCAAGGTGTTTGTCCAACTCGCATACACTCAGTGCAACACAGAACACTTCACCCTTGGCCACCACAATGTGTGGGAATTTCTCCCCACCCACAATCAAGCAATTCTCTAGCGGATACCAGCTGGGTGTCCTTCCAATTCTATTCAATTCCAACACTATCTAGCTGGAGACCGTGTCAGATCCCACAGGTTAAAAACTCAGTAACATTATCACAGAAACAAAGAACTGAGTGCCACATATTCTCACTCATAAGCAGACCCTGAACATTTACCATAATACTGTAAGAAAGGGATTGGCAGTAACTGGAAACTGCCAGGGGATAGGAATGGGAGCCATATAGCCACAAAAAGGTATCTGATCTGAAACCCGGCAAAGTGGGGACCAAAGGGAGGCCCAAACTTTACCTGCATGATGATCATCTATCTGTATACATAATCCTGAATTGTACTCATATCTTTAAAATAAAATATAAACAAATAAATAAAAGCCCAGTAACACAAGACTGACCCCCCTCCCGATGCCCATCACAAGTAGTGAATTTTCGCTTACACTTCTGACCTACTGGCTATAAATCAGGGTTCCCATAACTCATTTCTTGGGTTCATCTAATTTCCTATAGTGGCTCACAGAATGTGTGGAAACACTCTACTTACATTTACTAATTTATTATAAAGGATATTACAAAAGGTATAGAAGAGTAGCCAGATGGAAGCGATGAATAGAGTCAGGAAAAGGGCTCCCGAGTGTAGGAGTTTCTGCTTACAGTTGGGATGCAGCACCCTTCCAGCACGTGAACATGTCTGTCATCTCCAAAGGTCTCTGAGCCCCATAGTTCATGGATGTTTTTGGAGGCCTCATCATGTAAGCATGTTGGATTATTAACTCTATTTCTATCCTCTGTTCCCTCCCTGAAGAATGGGGGATGGGACTGAACGCTCCAAGCTTCTGATCATGGCTTGATCTTTCTGGTGATCAGCCCCACCCAGGAGTGCACCAGAGTCACCCCATGAGAACAAAAAAAAACTCCCATCACCCAAGAAATCCCAAGGGACTTAGGAGCTCAGTGTCAGGAGCTGAGGCAGAGACCAAACGTTAGGACAGAAGATTTTCCTAGTACCCCTTCACTGAGGAAATTCCAGGGGCTGCAGGAACCCTGTGCCTGGGACTGGGAGTAGAAGCCAATATGTATATTTCTTATTATTTCACAACTATGTTTTATTAACTAATAATGGACCCATTGCAACTATCATATTTTAAAGAAATTGTGTAACACAATCTTTCGTATAGTGATAAACAATTTTAAAGTATTTTCATTAAAAAGTTTTTTTTTAATTGAATGGCACTTTCTCATGTGCCATTCAAAAGTGCTGGCCCATATTTTTATAAGTAACCACTTAACAGAATTTGCAATCCTATAAATATTGGAAGATGTTACTGGAAGTTTCAGTTATTTTCATGTATCAATATTATAAATTATTGTAAATAATTCTACTGTCAACATAAAAGGGCTGGCTTATTAAATTAGCCTTAATTTCATCTCATAAGTTAAATAAAATGAAAAATTTCATTTTGGATCTGTGTCTAACATTGCAGAAAACTTGACAATGCCAGAGAATTGCCGTTTCCACAGAAATATTGTGACAATCTGACTGTCTGATTAGTTCCAACAACTTGGAACCATTTGTTTGAATTCTCTGAGGAGAGACTGCTTATTCCTTTGTTCCTCCAAACTTGTGGAAATCTGTGCAGCTTGAATGCTGGAAATTTTCAAACAGGAAAAAAATAAGTAATCCCCAGTTGCAACTGAGGTAGAGAAATTGATTTTGACACAGGTCCTCAGTCCAAGGTGAACAATGATTGCTGGCCTGCAAGCTGCAGCTAGAAAAACTATTTCCAGCACAACACACCCAGTACAGCAAAGGAAAAGAGTGAAGCTCTTGAAAGATGGCCTTAAATGATTGGCTAGGTTAAATATTACATTTCACAGTTGTTGGCAATTTCATGTCACTCACCCCCATAAAAGCTTGCGATTCCATATAATCAAAGAACACTTCAGGGTCTAGACAGGCATCAACACCCCCCCCCCCACACACACACACCAAGAAAGACTGAGGGCACCAGGGAGCGGAAAGAAAGCTTGGAATCTCAGTGGGGGACACCAGAACCCTCAACAGGCCCCCTGAAACCTAACCATCAGCCAACGTGAGCCCATCCAGAAGGGGTTGCTAATTAACTGTTGCTCCTCTATTCCCCACCTCACCTCAGTAAGATCAATGCATATTTTTTAATACGTTTTATTTCCCCCCACCCCCTGTCTTAAGTTGACTGTTTTGAAGTGATTTTAGTTACTACCTTTTCACTCCAATTCTCAGTTTTTCTGAGATAATTTAGTACTTTTGTGTTCATGTTGTTCAGTTTACCCATCAACCCATCCTCTTTTATTTCTAGAGTCCATATTTGCACTTTTACAGGTTCACTGGCAGTCTACCCCTGTTCATGTAGGTAGATAGCTCTGAAGAGATTATAGATGTGACTATCTCAAATTTTATTCTCACCCCTATTTCTTCGCATCTTCTTCTTGCACTGTCTTAATATCTCTTTGTGTTTGTTTGTGGTTTGGTTAGAGTATTTCCTTGAGAGAATTCCTTATTAGAGAACACTTCAGTGCATAATCTATGAATTCTTACACACCCTCACATTTCTTTCTTTGCCATGTGAGATGGGATATCTCAGCTGGGTATAGGATTGTAGCTTGCAGTTCTCTCTCAGAAGTCTGTAGATCGATTCCACCAGTTTCTATTGTTACATATGATGGAATGTAACAATGTCAATATGATTCTTTTTCTTTAGAAAGTGACATTTTTTGCCTAGAGATTTTATGAATTTCTCTTCCTTTTTTGAATTCAGCAATTTTATTGGGATTTGCCTGGATATGAGTCTTTTCTCATCAAAATAGTCTGGAATCAGTTTGCCCTCTCAGTCCACAGGCCACCAATATCTATTCAAATTTTCCTTTATTATTTTTAAAAATATTGCCTCCCCTCCCTCTGAAACTCTATTATAGAATTTGATTTTTCGGCCTCTCCTCCAAGTCTTTTGTCATCTCTCTTGATTTGTTTTGCTTTCTCTGATTGTTGAGATTCTTTTTGGACTTGTTCTTCCAGGCAACTCATTTGGGTCTTAGCAGCAAACTTCTCTCCTAGTTATCTTGTGAATTGCTTAATTGGTAAATTACATTCTTTAGCTTCAGAAGTCATTTTCTGTTTCACCCATGACTATGCTTGTTTGATCTTTTTTTCTTACTAAACTGTTGTGTCTCCTCTGGTTGCTTCATTTCCTCAGGTGGGTATTCTGTTTGCTACAATGTATCATCCTGTCTTTGACAGCTGAATGTCTTTGGGTGTGACTTGTTAGAAGTTTTGTTGGAGTACCCAAGTGGGATTGTTTAAATATCCTAGAGAGTGGCAGTCACAGGAAGAGGACAGCAAATCAGTCTCCACTCCAGGGAGAAAAATTCAAGCCGCCAATCTTGTTGATAGCCTGGAGGAAGGCTCCCTGATCTGGTCTCCCTGTACAAGGGAAGACTTAGCTGACCCAGTTATCCTCTTCTTGCCTTTATGGAAGCCTAGTAACCAGGGTGTCATTAGCCATATCTGTCAGGGTGTGTGGTGATTTTCCAAGGGGCTCCTTTTATCTCTGAAGGCTACATTCTTCCCAATATCCACCCTTGTCAGTCCTGCACTCTCTGGAACTTGTCTCCAGGCAATCATTCAGCTGCTGGGAGAGAAAGCCCTACTCTGGTTCTCTCTGCTGGAGTCCAATTAAACCTAAGAAGCTGCTTTTACCTAGCTTCCTGTAGACCCAGCAGGTGTTTGGCTCAGGAGACCCATAGGGATTGGACTTGAGGGTAGAGGAGAAGAGACAGCCATGTTCTCTGGCTACATCTCCAAAATACGTCTGCCTTCTCTGAGAGAGCTGAGAAGTATTTTATTATTCATTGTTTAATAAGAGATAACCTCTCACTCAAAAATGTATTTTGAGTTTTTCCAAATACTTTTTAATATATGTTCAAATGGTCATGTTGCTTTTCTCCTCTTAGCTATTGGTGGAATGAAATATATCAGCATCTTTGCCAAGACAAAACAATGCTGCCACTCCTGGAAGAAACCCAACCAAGTCATTTTATCCATTAGAATGCCTTCACCAAAAAATAATGAAAAGCCCAACTCATACTAGTTTAAACAATAAAGAAATATATCGATGTATCTAACTAGAACACAAAAAGTAAGACATCTTCCTGGAGGGTTGATCCAGAGTGCCACAGGCTCTTCTGCCCACCAGCAACCACTTTGTTTGAACGTGCCTTTCCTTGAGGTCATGGAATCGTTTTCAGCAGCAGTTGGGGCTATCTGCTTCCTCACTTACATCTAGCAGAAGAGAGTCAGGAAATTCTCCCAGAGGAGAGTCAGGAAATTCTCCCAGAAAAGCAAAAAGGAAATCTCCTAAGGAACTCTGAAAGGCCCCCTTTCCTTCCAGATGCCCAGACTGTGTCCATGCGAGTTCCTGAACCAGTCACTATTGAGGGAGTGGGAGTTATCTTTAAGCCATGGAAATCTCCCTTTGGAGCTGGGGAGTGAGTGTTCTCCCTGAGGCAAGATGGGAAGGGGTGAATAATAGAATCAAATCAGGTTCCACTCAGAAGGGAGAAGGGCAGATGGATGTTGAACAAACAGCAAGGTAAACCACAGTCATGAAGTGTTACTATTTTAATATAACGCTGGATTCATTTCGCTGACATCCTATTTTAAATTTTGCATCGTTGGTGTATGGTTTTCTTCATTATGGTCATTTCTTAGAAGACAGGCATCTTAGGAATTTTCTACCAAAGACTTAAAAGTACGCAGCCCATCCTTCTTCCAAGCTGCTAGATTTGGATCTGTTAGTCTCCTGATACTGCTCCTACCAACTATTAATCTCCAAGGATTTCAAATAATTTGTATTCAACTTTGCTGAATTTGAGAAAGCTAACTGATGAGCTTTAGATCATCCTTTCAGTTATACCAATATATAATGTATAATTTATTCATGCTTCTGGTCTTTGGTCAGGCGGTTTCTTTTTCTGCTTTTCTTTCCCTCAGAGTCTCACTCTGTCACCCATGCTGGAGTGCAGTACATGACCACTGCTACCGTAGCCTCGACCTGCTGGACTCAGACAATCCTTTCACCTCAGCCTCCTGAGTAGCTGAGACTACAGATGTGTGCCACCATGCCTGGATAATTTTTTTTATTATTATTATAGAGACGAGGTCTTGCCATGTTGCCTAGACTGGTCTCAAACTCTTGGGCTCAGGCAATTCTCTTGCCTCAGTCTCCAAAAATGCTGGGATTACAGATATGAGCCAACCATGTCTGGCCTCAATTTATTTTTAATACCAAATAGTTTATTATTCCATCTTTTTCTTTAAATTAAACTTATTATTTTGTAGTCATAAGAAGTAATAAAGAGAGATCCCATGCTCCCTTTACCCAGTATTCCCCAGTGGTGGCATCTTGCAATTCTGTAATATATCACAACCAGGACATAGACATTGACACAGTCACAATATAGAGTATTTTTTCACCACCACAAAGATCACTCATGTTGCCCTTATTAAATTATTTTAAAAATTTTAAATTGTACTTAATAAACACACAACATAACATTTTCCATCTTAACATCTTTAAATGTACAGTTAAGTAGTTTTAAGTATAGTTATATTATTGAGCAACTATCTTTACTCTTAATTTCCCCAATCTTTAATAAATTTAAGCATCTACTCTTTACCTAACTGTGTACAAGATACAGTGGTAGGGTGGGCATGACACAAGATTTTGTTATTGTTTGTTTTTTAGTCAGGGTCTCACCCTGTCACCCAGACTGGAGTGCAGTGGCATGATCACAGCTCACTGTAGCCTCAACCTCCTGAGCTCAGGTGATCTTCCCGCCTCAGCCTTCTTAGTACCCAAGACTTTAGGCCACCATATCTAGCTAATTTTTTATTTTTAATTTTTTTAAAGAAACAAAAAAAATTTTTTTGTAGAGACAAGGTTTCACTGTATTGCCCAGGTTGGTCTTGAATTCCTGAGCTCAAGCAAACCTCCTGCCTTGGTCTCCCAAAGTGCTGGGTTTACAGGTGTGAGCTACCGTGCCTGGCCCTGACACAACTAATGTTTAAGATGAGGAAGGAAAAACACATGCCCACATGAAAAAAAAAACCCGCAATTGATAGCATATTTCCCAAAAGACAAATTCTAGAATAATTAGACAATGCTGCCATCCACCCTTTTCTTTTTATCCCCTTTGATTCTTTTTTCTTCTTTTTTCTTCTATTTCTACCCTAGATCTTTTGGAAACCAAGCTTTGTAAAAGTTGATCACCTTTGATGAAAGTCCATGGCGAGTTTTCTAATTAATAGCAGTTCACTAAGAATTTTCCTATTTTCCCCCTCCTGTCATGAAACTTATTAAAAACACAAGGAGAACTTTCCTCAGAGGCTCCATCCTCCTTGCAGCTATTTGCTTTGTTCTACGTCCAGCAGATGGCGCCAAAGGATGGTGAATAGAAATCAATAAGCCTTTTAGCAGACTAAAAATTGGTGGGGTTTTACAGCATTTGGGGTCTTTTTACTTGGTTGCATAATAATCAAAACTTTAGATAGTCTGTCCCTTGAATATTTCAGTTCCTGCCTCACGATTACGTTCTCCAGCACTTCTCTTGTCCTAGTTCTTGGCGATGTCAGTACCCACGGGGATGTCGGTTCCTAAGTCCTCAATTATTCGTTCCTTGACTTCCGCTCCTCTAGTGAACCCCTCTAGAGCGTCACCCAGTGCTGACTGAGCTCACATTAAATTCATGATCACTAATGTCCAGGGAGCTCTCAGGGAGGCTCGGCTGCTTTCCTAGTCCGCTTACTCATCTCTAGCCTAGATGACCCTGAAATGTTTTCCTCTGTGCAAACTCCAAGATCCTCGCTCTCCCTGGACCAGTTTAGACCTCAAGGCGGTGATCCTGGGTCATACTTTACCGAGAAAATAGAAGCAATTGGAAGAGAAATTTCATGACACCCCTGAACTGCCCCCTCTTCCACATCCGCTCACCTACCTGCATTTGTGCCCATACTGTGTGCCTTCCTCTGTGGTATGGATGACCTGTTCATGGCCCTAATTAAAGCCGGTCCTTGCCTAGCTACTCAAGGATGTCAGTCCTACAAGTCTCTCCTCATTTTACATAAACATTTCCCCCTCTCTGCTGTATCTTTCCCAACTTCATGTAATTATGCTCTTATTTCTTTCTTCATGAATACTTGAACTTCCCTGAACACCCGGGTTCCTTCTTATCCACACTCCCCTTCCTGAGGCCACCCCGTTTTTCCTTCCTTTTGCAGCCAAGAGACTTGGAAGAGTTGCGTATTCCCGGAGTACCAGTTTCTTTTCTCCTGTTTGTCCTCCCTTTAACCCATTCCAATGAGGGCTTCACCCCCGCCATTCCACTGGAGCTCTTCTTGTTGAGGTCAAGGCCTGCTGAACGAACACATCTCGGTTCTTACCGTACTTGATCACTCACAACATGGGACACGGTTCCCTCTTCCTCACATGCTTCCTTCGCCTGCCCTCTGGATGCTCCACCCCCTGGGCCGCCTCTCACCTGCCAGCTGCCCCTTCTGAGTGTCCCCTGGGGACTTAGCCTCATATTGGAGCGTGTAGAGCAGTGATAGTGTAGAGTGTTTTCCTCTGGGCAGTGGATAGTGTAGAGCATTTTCCTCTGGGCCTCTCATCTTGGGTGGTCACATCCAGTCTGCTGGATAAAACACCATGAATGTGCAGATAACTCCCAAAGTTTTATATCCAACACAAATGTCTTTCCCAAAGTCCAGGCTCAGACAGACAGCTGTAGTGAGAGTGTAGTTTTCAACCAAATGAGAAGAGCTCATTGGCTCAAGGGAGGTGAAAGATCCCCCTGTGTAGAGTGAACAAAAGAAATAAAAACTCCAAGGGGGGACCCACGCATGGGAGTCATCAGCGTCCCACCTAAAAGTGTCCCACACAGAGCTCTCACTTCTCTTTCAAAGCCTTTCCTATCTCAACAAACGGCAACTCCACCCTCCCCACAGTTCAAGCCAAAAACCTTAAAATCATCCTTGGCTTCTCTCTTCCTCTCACATTTTCTACCCAGATCACACCACCTAAGCACTAAATTCTTGTCCAACACACAACCGTCTCTCACTGAACTATTAGACTAGCCTTCCAGTTCATCTTCCTGCTCTGCCCTTGTTTCCCTGTCCATCTGTCTTGAAGACAGCAGTCTCAGAGACCTGTTGGAACATGATGTAGATACTATCACTTTTCTAATCAACGTCACAAAGATACCCCCCCCCCATCTCACACCAAAAAAAAGTCAGAATTGTTGCAATGACCTCCAAGGCATATATAACACAGCCCCAACTCCCACACACACACAGCCCCACCCCCATTCCTCTCTCCTTCACTCCGGCACACCAGCCCCTGCTATTCCTCAAACATGGCAGGCATGGGCCCCCCCTCAGAGCTATTGCCCCTTTTGCACACTGCCCAGATAGCTGCGTGGGTCACTCTTCCACCTCTAACCATCTGGCTGAAAATCACCTCCCCACACCTGTCATTCTCTAGCCTGCCTCCAGCTTCATTTTCCTCCATGCGATGTCTATTGGCCTATTGCCTGTCTCTCCCCAAAATGAAGCAGAAGATCCATGTGGGCAGCAACTCCTGTTGTTTTGATCACTGCTGGGCCCTCAGGGGTAAGGAGAGTTCCTTGCACATGGTTGACCCTCGATAAAACAGGTTGAATGAATGAGTACGCTGCACCGAATCAGCAGCTGACTCCCACAATATTTCTGGGCAGGCAATCACCTTCTACTCCTGACATGCAGTGTGCTTTAAGCCCTCCTGAAACACAAGCACAGGCAGAGCTCCAAGTCCTTGGTCAATGTTTTATTGAAAGGGATATTTAAAACTCAGAACAAACCAACTCATAGGTGTTTGTAAATCATTTACCAAAATATCCTCTGCCAACAATTTCCTTTCCTTGGGCCAGCTTTTATCTGAATGTGCAACACTTGATGGCATAAATTTTACAAGACTGAATACAATGGTGTGTTTTATAAAATACCAGCCAGGGCCAGAAAAACACCCTTATCCTCAGAATCATCTATAAATTTAGGGTTTCCCCATTCTAACTAACAGTTTAGAAAACTGAGGATAGATGGCTGTAATTTATTTTTCTGAGCCATGCTAAATTTCTTCTGTGACCAATTAAGCATCTTTAAGCCCTAATATATTCCCATTCATCTTAATAAAAAGGAAGAATTTTGAGTTTCCATCCCTCAAATGACAACGTGTCCTATATTTCAAATGTGAAAAGTTTTATTAAGTCATTTCTCCGACTTTTTGTCAGATGAAATAATTTGTAGTTTATTTGCTCAGAGGAATGAGACCATACAGAAGCTTTCTTTTGTACCAGTTAGATTTAAAATACTAAGCTTTGGGGGAAGGGTGTAAGAAATAGGGGAAATGGCCTTAAGTGGCAGTACTCTAAGAAAATTCTTTTTGGAAATCTTCATCTTTTCCATTGTGTTCAGCTTTGAAATCAGTTTCCAGGTACAGATAAACTGATATGCCCAACCCACAACTAAAGAGTTATTCTAGGCTAAGCACAGTAACTCATACCTGTAATCCCAGCATTTTGAGAAGCTGAGATGGGGGGATTGCTTGAGGCCAACAGATTGAGACCAGCCTGGGCAGCACAGCAAGATCCTATCTCTATAAAAAATTTAAAAATTAGCTGGGCGTAGTGGTGTATGCCTGTAGTCCCAGCTACTTGGGATGTTGAGGCAGGAGGATCAGTTGAGCCTGTGAGTTCAAGGCTATAGTGAGCTGTGATTGAGCATTGCACTCCAGCGACAGAGCACTCTGGGTGACAGAACAAGACCTTATCACGAAACAAAGCGAAACAAAACAAAACAAAATAAAAAAACAGAATGACTCTGCCTTTTCAATCTAGGTATTTTATGCTTCAAGGAAAAAGTCAACCAACTCTTTATACCATTTGTTCTCGACTATCCAGTCTTCCAGGCAAATAAATGTTTATTTAACATGCATTCTATGTTGGACAGTGTGCTAGGTCTTAGGGACGCAGAGAATACAAGGACAAAATGAATAAAAATTAGCTTTATTTATAAGGGTTCGGGACCTATTAGGGGAGAGAGAGATATGCAAACAAGTAATCAAAATGTGTGGAGATATGTTCTAAATTAGAGCACAGAGGAGAAGAGAGAAAAACTCTACATTGGTGAAAGGTTTTGTGAAGGTTTCATGGAGAAAGTGACATTTAAGCAGAATCCTGACTGATGAGTGGGAGTCTACCCAATATAGAAACAGGAGAGAAAGACTCCAGAGAGAGAACTGTGTATGCAAAGGCTGAAAGTGTGAACGAACATGGCCTGGTAGTAGAACAGGGAAAAGCTTGTGTGCCTGAAACAGAGATGCGGAGTGGAGAGCGATGTCACTGGTAAAACTGGGGTGCCTAGCCGGGCTCGGTAGCTCAGCCTGTAATGTCAGCGCTTTGGGAGGCTGAAGTGAGTGCATTGTCTGAGTCTGCGGGTTCAAGATTCGCCTGGGCAACTTGGCGAGACCTCATCTCTACAATAAATAAAATAAAATAAAAAACTAGCCGGGCGTGGTGGTGCGCGCCTGTAGTTCCAGCTACTTGGAAGGCTGAAGCGGAAGGATCGCCGGAGCCCAGCAGGTCAAGGCTGCGGTGGCCGGGAGCGGCCACTGCACTCTAGTCTGGGCGACAGAGTGAGACTCCAACTCAAAAAAATCAAACAAACAAAAAAACTGGAGTGCCTGTGTACCCTGCTCAATGGGCAGGCTTTATCCTGTGGTCACTACAGGGTTTTAGGCAATGGGCAAACTCACTGATCTGTTTTTGGACAACCCCTAGAGTGCAGTGCCTCTGGAAGTGTGCTTTGGGTCAGCAGCAGCAGCATCACCAAGGAGCTCGGTAGAAATCCAGATTCTTGGATTTCCAACCTCAGACTTCAGAAGCCCGACTTCTAAGCATGGGGCCTAAGAATGTGTGTTGCCACAAGGGGTCAGGTGATCCCAATGCATGCCCAGGTTTGAGAATCACCGCTCTAGTGACAAGAGTGGAAGATGAGGTGGAGTCAAGGCAGATGGAAGCTCTGTGGATTCTTCCAAGTAGCTCAGCCCTGGAGGGATGGGAGAGCCAGGGGCATGAGTTTGGGTAGGGTAGGATAGATCAGAATGACCTTTCTGAAACCTCATGTTTGGCCAGAGACAATATCTAGAGCCCAAGCTCTGAAATCTCAGGCTTTGTTTACCAAAGCCTTGATTACCAAAATCTTGCTTTTAAAAACATAACTTCTGGGTCCCACTCCCAACTTACCAAACAGATTGAGTATACCAGTTTGGGGCTCCTCTTTCTCTGCTGTTCCTACGTCTTCCTTACATTTTGTGAGTTTTGTGCATGGAATCTTTCCTCTTGCCAATGTTTTTACCTCCTTGCTCTTTTGAAGGATTTCTGGTGACTCCTGCCTGGCTTTCTTTACAGAGGAATACCACCTTAGCATTAGAGTGGGGAGGGGCTGTCACTACACAGTGGCCCGTGGCTCTCCATGTTGGATGCTCATTAAATCCCCTGCAAAGTTAAAAGAAAAAAAGACTGATGTTTAGGCTCAACCTCAAGCTAAAGAAGCTAGAATTCCTCAGAGTGAAGTATTTCTAAAATGCTGCCCAGGTGAGTCTTATGTGCAATTAGCACTGAGAACTGTAAACTGGTCCAACATCTCCATTTTAGTGAGGAGTCAGAAAAAGAGAGATCCTAGAATCAAGGAGGAGGAGTATGTCATGTAACTTGAGTTTAAAAAGGGTCAAGTGAACTGTATTGAAATGTTTAAGTAGGGAGGGATGAGGACCAAGAGAAGGCCATTAAATTTAATAAAGAAGCTGGGCTCAGTGGCTCAGCCTGTAATCCCATGTTTTGGGAAGCTGAGGTGAGTGGATTGCCTGAGCCCGCGGGTTCGAGACCTGCCTGGGCAACTTGGCAAGACCTCATCTCTACAATAAATAAAAATAAAAAAAATTAGCCGGGCGTGGTAGCGCGCCTGTAGTTCCAGCTACTTGGAAGGCTGAAGCGGAAGGATCGCGGGAGCCCAGCAGGTCGAGGCTGCGGTGGCTGGGAGCGGCCACTACACTCCAGTCTGGGCAACAGAGTGAGACTCCAACTCAAAAAACAAACAAACAAAAAATTTAATAAAGAAGATGATACTTTAGGACTTCCAGGCACAGATGGCAGAACAAAGCCTGATCATAGAATCTTTCCTACAGCTAAGGCAATGATCAAAATACTGTAAACAAAGACAAAAGCCAAAAGAAACAATAAAAAAGGACCCGTTGCGATTAAATAAGGAAGAAGGGACACTTTCATGTCCTATACTTTGAAAAAGAAGCATCAAGGGAAGAACTAAAAGATTCTGGAGTCGTGCAATATGGTGTGGCTTCTGTCTGCTTTCTTCTTCCCAGATACACCACAGAAGAAAGAAGGGAGGTCAACAAAACGTACTTCACTAATAATGTCTTCCAACTTGCAGAGAAGGGAAGCAAGGGCATGGATTGGCATCCCTGGGGAAAACTGTAGAAGAATTTTCCTAATTAGGAGGCCTTCTCTCCAGAGGGGACCTTGAAAGGCCACCAGGGCTTCCCACCCTCCAAGACATAGTGTTGAGCTGCATTCATGAGCAAACCTCATGGGAGTTGGATGTATCTCTTGCTAAATTAAGTGGGCTCTGTTTGATGTGATACAATCTCAAAGAGCTTTTAGAACTCATGCTCTTGAAGCTCAGACTTTAGCCCAAACTTTGGTCTACCTCTACCCCATTCATGTCCCAACCTACATCAAAATAAAAGCAATACCTGACCTTAAAATTGGAAAGACACAATAATCTAACTGCTCTCAAAATAAGGGGGCTACATGTCAAGTAGAATGCATTACACTGTGTGAGAGTAATCAGGCATCTGAGCAGAGTCATTGACTTATGAGTAATTTATCTGTCTGCTCTACAGATTTATATAGCTAAAACCAAAACTAAGCTAAAAGAAAATTTAAGGTGAAAAGAAGAGAGCATGCAAAAAGTAGACAAAGAATGACATCTAATACAACCAATGACGAAAATACAACCAAGAAATAGATTTCCTATGAGTGCATCAGGCAATAGAAGTGTTTGTTTGTTTTTTTTTTCTAGAAGATTCTAATATTCTTCAAGGAAATAGGTTTAGAAGAGTGGTGGGGTAGAAACCAGATCACAGAGAATAATGATAAGATTGTATTAGGATAATGACTATATAGGAAAAACAAGTTTGAGGGTTTAGCTGAGAAAAAGGGGATGATTATTATTTTTATTATTATTATGAGATAAAACCATTGAGCATATATGCAGGCTAACGCAAACAAGTCATCAAAAAATAGACAGCTCTATCTCTATTCTTTTTTTTTTCTAAAAAGAAAATTCTGTCACATGCTACTGCCTAGATGAACCTTGAGGACATTGTGCCAAGTGAAATAAATCAGACACAAGAGGACAGATGTTACCTAATTCTGCTTATAGGTGGCAACTAGATTAGTTGAGTTCATAGAAACAGAATCTGAATGGTGGTTTCCAAGGGCAGGAGGTGGGGGTGGGAATGAAGAGTTGTTGTTCAATGGGTACAGAGTTCCAGTTTTGCAAGAGAAAAATGTCTAGAGATCTGTTGCACAATAGTGTGGCCATACTACACACAGCACACTTAAAAACGGTTAAGATGGTAGGTAAATTGTATGTTTTTTTTTAACCACAGTTAAAAACGATAAGTGAAATAGAAAGTCTTACAGTCCAAACAGTCACCTTTGATCTCCTCTCTCTGAAGGTTGCTACTCATCTGTTTAGAACAGTTTCCATCCTCTCCCATGAAAAGAAATGCTATTGGATCCAGCTAGGCTCCTACTGTATCCTCCAGACCACAATGCAGAAAGCAACTTGGACTAAATCATTTTTTAAATAATTGTTTAATAACTTTGCATAATAAATGAATAATAGATGACAAGTACTCTACCACAAGTTTATCTGTTTTTATCTCAGTGTTCGCTCGCTGGCTGTGGATTGGTGGTGGCACTACTCACTCGAACACGGAAAAACGTCTGCTGGGCCCTGTGGTGGGAAGATGAACTATGGTCTCTTTTTGAGCAACATCCTTGCTTTCTCACACATGACTGTTTCTGTTCTATTCCCAAGCTCCAGTATCCATACAGGTTCTGGAGTTCTCACAGAAGAATTTTTGAGATAATTCTCACTCGTTTGGTAGCAATTCCCCTTCATACATTCACTTTCCTGTTTGGTTATTCCTAGCATCCCTCAATCTGGAGATTCTGAGCCATCTGCAATGAGCTGCCCCCTGCTTTTCAAGGTGACCAGCAAGACTCCTAAAGAACATCCAGAAAGCTGACCTCAGGTCACTTCCTCTTTCTCACTGCTGTCCTGCCCGTGGTACCCTTCACAACAAATCTTCCCTTTAATAAATCTACCTTTTAAAAAAATACAGAAATCTCACATGGAAAGGGCAGAACCCCAGAAATAGAGCATCTGGAAGAGGAAGAAAATGAACTTCTCATTTTTCCCCATGTGCATGACACAGAGGGAATCTTCACTGGTTTTAATTGCCTCACCCTCTCATTGATATCTGGCCCTTATAAAAGGGTGGGAGATAGTAGTTTAAAAAGAAAAAAATGTCTGTACCCATAGCAACCTCTGATGAAAAGGACCAACTGCTATTTCCAAGGACAGACGGTTTAGATAAAAGACCTGAAGCTATCATAGGCTTACCAACATAGAAAGCAAATTTCTGGTATGTCAGAACAGTAATCCTTCCAGGAGAGGAATTTTTTGGACTGAAAGATATCCCAGGTGGCCTTTTTAAAAACCAATTAACATCATAGTTTGCAAGCAATACTATATCATAATTTACTTAACATCAGAGCATAAATATTTCCATGGGTAACACGATTTTCCTTTGTATCGATTTCATAATCATTGCATAATATTTCACCCAGTGGATATAATTTATATTTTTTAACCTTCCTGTGTTAACACTTTGGCCGCTCCTGATATTGCACTACTGAATAACCATGATGAACATCTTTGTCCATGTATATTTTTCCATATTAGAAACTGGCTCCTTAAATAAACTCTCGGAATGGAAATTATAAAGCCAAATGCTGAGAACATTTTTATAGTCCTTGCTCCATGCTGCCCAGTGGATTCAGTCAATGGAGTATCAGTTTACTTAATCCCTGTGAACACTGATTGATTATCATAAAAATAAATTTGTTCATAATTAAGATGACAGAAATGTTCCTTTGTACTCATATGATACTACTAAAATTAAACATTTTTCATATATTCTTTATGAACTTATTTCTCTTTTGTGAATCGTTCATATGAGAGTTTGGAAACCAAAGGCAGAGATGAAGTTCGGTTCTGGAGCTCTCTAATGCCTTCAAATGCTTCCTTTCATTCATCTCAGTGACCTGTGTGACTAGCAAACCAGAAAAATTCCCCTAATGCTCCATTACACACAAGGCCGCTCTGGTGGGAGTGAGCCTGTGGTTTCAGGCATATCCGTAAGTGTCTTTGCATCACCCACTGCCTTCTTTTGGCAGCCCTCTATTATCTCAGAGAAGCTACGCTGCCATTTCTGCACTTGGAGAATGTACTCCTGAAATCGGTGGTTCCCAATATTGCACATTAGAATCCTCTGGGGAGCTTTTAAAATTCCCAATACCCAGAACATTCTACATACCAATTAAATCGGCATCTCCCGGGGTGGGACTTGGGAATCACTGTTTTTGAAAACTCGTTTGAAGATTCCAATCTACAGCTAAGGTTGAGAATCAAGGCTTTGCATCCACAGTTGTAAGAAGCACCAGGCTAGGCACTAAGGGCACAAAGTTCTGTGCAGTGTGATCCCTGCTCTCAGGGAGATAAGGTTTGGATAGCAAAACACACTTTGAATGTTCTAAAAGGGATATATATATATATAATTTCTAAAAGGGCTCTATATGGATATATTAACATATATCTATATATAAAACTTTAATAACTATAACTTGATCAACCAATGCCATCAGCTCAATGGAATTTTTCCACATTCAGTTTTTGTCATTAAGACAAATTATAAATTGTATCAAAACAGAGACTTGTTAAAAACACACAGGTAACAAAGGTTGAGTTTGTGAAGATCTCTAAAGTACTAACCTATGAGGTTGA
This sequence comes from Carlito syrichta, assembly GCF_000164805.1. NCBI lineage: Eukaryota > Metazoa > Chordata > Mammalia > Primates > Tarsiidae > Carlito > Carlito syrichta. The sequence goes on along the minus strand of NW_007231621.1, from coordinate 68,516 downwards.
TTTTCCACATAGGGTGCTGATTTTTTTAAAGGATGGCCTTAAAACACTCTCAGATTCTGACTTGCCTAAGAAATGGTTACTTATGTTCTCTATGCTATATTTACTAAGGAAAAAAATATGCAGATTAGAAAAACCGCTTAAAAACTAGAAATAAAAAGGGTTTTCACTGTACTTCTCTTAGCAAGAAATTTAACTCATTGCACTGTCTCTTCCTGAGCTACTGCAGCAGGGTTTACCTATTCACTAGGTGGTGCTCTGGGCAAATTCACAAATTATGGACTTTGCCACAGTAAATGTCTCTTTAGACAAACTCAAGTCTCATTCCACGGCAGACATGGCTCTTCATTCAAGATCTGAATCAAAAGCAATTAGAAAATGGTTTTCTTACCTTTTGCTAATTGAGAAATAAAGTTAGGTCTGCTTGAATGGCATTTATAACTATAAATCCAAATATTGTCTTTAGAATTTAAAAATCTATATTATTATTTTATTGAATCTTACTGCCTTTCCCACCAGTTATCAAGACAATTACAGGTTTTAAAATGTTTTTCAGGCTTCGTCTTACAGGTATGCAGTCCCTGGTTTTTCTATTAAAGTCAATAATGAAATAGAACTCCAATTGTCTACATATAAACACACAGACACACATTAGACCTCAAAAAATTGGATTTATTTTTATGGGTTAAAGCATCTGAATGTTATCTGAGACAGGATTAAATGGAAAGTGTTTCTGACTCTTCTCAACAGAAATAGGATCATCACTGGCCCTGGGCCTGGTGGTTGAGTTCTCTGCTAGAATAATATACAGTATTCAGCCAAAGGCAGGTTGAGCTCAGAAGCATCACCCAGGGTGGAGTTGCTGCCCATAGCAGTCGTGCAAATTCTCAGCAAGCTAGATCAGAATTTCCAGAAGCAGCTGATCACTATCATTCCTTCAGTTACCCTGGAAAGGGGAGGATTCTTGACTGTCCTGGAGATCCAAATGCCAAATAGTACCCAGCGTTCATCCTCACCTAATCATGGGCCTTGCCTCATGGATTTTTTTTTTCCTGGCATCTGTGTTGATATAGATAGACTATTACAATAACTTTGAACTCTTTTGTTGTAAAACCGAGCTTGATACTAAGAGCTAGAGAAGGCCAAAGGCACATTCGTTTTCCTCTAGTACTAAGAAGAAATGTCACCTTGGGAAAACCAGATATTAGTCAGCAAGGTAAGCAGTAATACTATTTCATCCTTCCATTGGCATGGCCCAGAGTTTGGCCATGCTAGCTCCTGCCTCAGCAAATATAATGCACTTGACATTCATAGCAGTTTCTTGGATGGGGCGATTGGTGCCTGAGTGTTTACATGGCACTATTTCTGATTACCAGTTGCTTCTCTTTTCTGTCACCCTCTAGGGGCCAAGCTAGTCACGGGTGGGGCTAGCCAGGCCTCTCACTCCAAAGAGCAGTGCCCCTCCATCTGTGCTGGAGCTTTTACATGAACACTCTTTCTTCTTCCTAAGAAAGAGAAATAGGGTACTTGGAATGAATACGATTAAATATGGAAGGTGAGAGAAAGGAGAACTGGACAACTGATAGTTTTTAATTGCTTGTGACAAACTTCCTACCTTGAAGGGTAATATGGGCACATAAGACAGGTAGACACTCCATAACCAGGAGTGCCTTCTCTGCATGAGGCCAGCCAACCCAAAAGGACCTCGTATTCCTTAAGAACAACAGAGAGAAGGGAAGCTGTGAGTTAAATGGGCTTAGCCTTAATTCTAGTGGCTAACATGGGTGTGAGTGTGGCTCTTCCTTGTGCTGGGGGAGTGAAGGGGACCAAGAAGAGAGACTTGGACGACCCAGAAAAGGGAATGGGGTCCCAGTAGGACTCTTGCCAAGTAATTCTGTGCCAATCACCTTACGTAGGTGATCTTTAATACTCAAACAACTCCGTGTGATATGATCATCCCAGTTTGCAAATAAGAAAATCAAAACTTTAAAATGTTGAATGTTGCCGGGCTCGGTGGCTCAGCCTGTCATCCCGCGCCTTTGGGAGGCTGAGGTGAGTGGATGGCCTGAGCCCGCGGGTTCGAGACCCGCCTGGGCAGCGAGACCTCATCTCTACAATAAATCAAAAAATCAGCCAGGCGTGGTAAAGCCTGCCTGTAATTCCGGCTACTCGGAAGGCTGAGGCGGAAGGATCGCCGGCGCCCAGCAGGTCAAGGCTGCGGGGGCCGGGAACGGCCACTGCACTCCAGTCTGGGCGACAGAGTGAGACTCCGACTCAAAAAATAAATAAATAAATAAAATGTTGAACGTTGTATTCTGCATCACAGTAAGTAGACAAGCCTAAGTATGAATCCAAGCCTGTCTGCCTCCCAGTCTTACACGCCACCCTAGATCCTAGCAAAAGATCTGGGTTTCCTGTCTAGTCTTCCTGCCTTCGTCTTCATCCTTCAAAAGGGGCACACAAGTATTCCTGAATAAAGTGCTAGCTACCCCAGGGAAACAGGAATGGACTGGGGGATGAGAAGAATAAAAGAGGAATTTTCTCTGTTAAGTAATAATCAGGCCAGGCTCGGTGGCTCAGCCTATAATCCCAGCACTTTGGGAGGCCAAGGCGAGTGGATTGCCTGAGCCCATAGGTTCGAGACCAGCACAGGCAATGTGGCGAGGCCTCGTCTCTACAATAAATCAAAAATTAGTTGGGCATGGTAGTGCATGCTTGTAGCCACTTGGAAGGCTGAGGCGGAAGGATCGCCGGAGCCCAGCAGGTCGACGCTGGGGTGGTCATGAGTGTGCCACTGCACTCCAGCCTGGGTGACAGAGTGAGACTCCAACTCAAATGATAATAATAATAATAGCAATAATAATAAAATGCAACAAAACTAAGCCTGATGGTGGAAGCTGTTCTGATTTTCTGTTACAACCAGCATTTGTTTTCTTGAAGAAAGGAAACACATATTACCAATGCTCACTCTTATTTTTACGGTATGAGGACACAGGCCAGACCTACTTTTATCAACTTTTTCCATTAAAATCTCAGCTGCAGTTTCTCAGAAAATGCAAGGTATATTTAAAACAGAACAGCTTTTCATGCTAGCCACACTATTATAGTGTTTATTAAATCTATAGATTATCCATAACACTCTCCTTTACACAATAGCACTTAACTATAGAACTTTAAGCAGAATATATGACCCGTTTTAATAAACTTGGAATCAAAGATTTTTTTCCTGAGATGTCTATTTCCACTTATTCTAGAAATGTTCTATCAAAGGAATATCCAACATCATAGTTAAAGCATCAGTTTGCTCAAAAAAGAAACATGTACACAAAAAATCATCAAGATTTGTGTGAGGCAAAAGAGGAGATAACTGAGTTAGACTCAAACATCTCAATGTAATTTGATAAATGTTCAAAGGAAATAACTTCAGATATGTTAGGGCATTTGGATGCAGAAGTATAATTGCTCACCAGAGTTGAACAAATCACAGCCCTTCCTGGCATTTTATTTTCCCTCAAGACTAGAGGAAGAGTGAGTCCTATTCCAGTTGTAGGAACAGCAAAATGTAGAATTTGGGCCAGTCTGTGATAATAATGGCGTCCACAGGTAGAGAAAAGCAGAAACAAAGTTTTCCTAATGACATTCAAGTCTCTGACAGTTTTTCCTTGAGTAGAGTCACATTCTCACCCTTATTGCTGTTTGGCTGTTTGTTCAACCTTCCTTTGATTATGTAAGAAATCCCAGTATTCTATTAAATCCCTTCATGTGCCTAAGCTAATTTGAGTTGATCTTTTATCACATTCTAAGAAAAAAAAAACACCCTGGCTCATGATTAATGCACCATCAAACTGAAAATATATGAGCTATTTGTCTCAAGGAATTTCAGGGCTATGTCAGAATTTTAATTCTTGATATAAGGAGGCCAACTTCTTTGATAGAGCTGCCAAATGATCCCTACCTTAAAAGGGTTCTGCAAGATCTGAGGGAGATGAAAGCCATCAGAGGACAGCCCGGTTGTGGATTAGACATTTACATAAAAGGGAAGCACGCAGCACATCTGCATAGGAACACACTGCCTGACTGATGGGAAATGCTGATGTGAGTCCCATGCCCCGCCCCTGGGCTTGCCAGGTTGCCCAGAAAGAAACCACCCTGATTCTTCAAAACTGTTCTCAGCAGAGAGGTTGTTATGTGGTCCAGTCACATGAAAGTCATGACAGTGACTAACAATAACTGTCAGACAATTCAAGAATGCCGTTTATACGAGTGAACGCCACTAGTAATTTATTTCCTAGACAGAAACCTCAAACACCAGGCTGTCACATTCAAGACACTCTACAGCCCAATGCCTGTGAAGCTTTCCCGGGCTCCTTAGAATCAGGTTCCTCTGTAGGGAGGGGCAAGCAGGCAGAGGAGAAAGGGCAGAGGACGGAGAAGAGGCAAGGAAGGGAGATGTTCTTCAGTTCTAGCAAGTCTAAGGAACGCAAGACAACTTGGCTCCCTAGGTCAACATCTGCTGGTGCCATCCCTACTCCCCGGGACCTGAATTTTTTAAAGGAGAAGCCACATCCCACCTGGCAAGAGAAGAGGAGGAATAAAAAAAACAGTTTTAGGGAAAACATTCAGCTTGCAGATTGTTCCATTTCTTATTCAGCACCATCTCTCAGGTGCCCCTGCCCCGCGCCCACTCTTACAATGCTTATTTAATGGGTTCAATAGCATGTCCCCCAAAATCCATGTCCAACCGGAACCCCACAAGTGACCTCGTTTGGAAATAGAGTCTTTGCAGATGTAATTATCAAGACTCTTGAGATTAAATCATCTTAGATTTAGGGTGAGCCCTAAACCCAATGACCGATGACCTTATAATAAGAGGAGACAAAGAGACATAGACAGGGAAGAAGGTCAAGTGGAAAGGAGGTCAGAGACTGGAATGATGCTGCCAGAAGTCATAGAACACCAGGAGCCACCAGAGGCTAGGATGAGGCAGGGAAAGATTCTACCCTAGAGCCTTCAAGAGGGAGCATAACCCTGTGGATACCTTAATTTTGGACTTCCAGCCTCCAGAACTGTGAAAGAATAAATAGCTATTGTTTTAAGTCACCAAATTTGTAGTAACTTTTTTTTTACAGAAACCAATTTTGAATGTACTTTTCCAGTTTCTCTATCAATTTAGCTGATAGCAACTATTCTCAGCAGCCACTAGAGGCCTGAACAAAAGAGCACCAGCAGGGCATTTATCTACATGCATCCCTTCAGGGTGCCTTGTTGTCAGGAGTTCAATTGTGAGGTGACTTCAATGACACAGCCACATGCAAAAGTTTAGTACTTACAGATCCTGGGGTAGGGGAGTATACTATGTGCCTGGAGGCCATACACGCATATTTAGAGGTCAGGGAGCACAGGCAAGGAGAGAAGAGGAGAGGCAACTACCAATATATATTGCAGAACAGGGTGTGAGTCACTTTAAGTTTGTGGGCAAATGACTGAATTGTCCTTTAAAGAAAAGAGGCCAGGCACGCAGTGGCTTATGCCTATAATCTCAGCACTCTGGGAGGCTGAGGCAGGAGGATTTCTTGAGACCACGAGTCAAGATCAGCCTGGGCAACACAGTGAGACTCATCTCTACAAAAAATTTTAAAAATTAGCTGCATATGGTAGCACGTGCCTCTAGTCCCAGCTACTTCAGAAACTGAGGCGGGTGATCGCTGGAGCCCAGGAGGTCAAGGCTGTGGTAAGCCAAGATTATGCCACTGCACTCCAGCCTGGGCGACAGAGTGAGACCCTAGCTAAAAAAAAAGAAAAGAAAAAGAAAAACAAGGAGCCCTGTCTGACAGGTGGAATAGATGTCTCCAAGTTCACTGGCCACTTAAAAGTTTGAGCCATTGAAGTGGTATAAAACTGGAAATGGTGTCAAGGATGCCTGAGCCCTGCCTCTGGCATGAGGAAGCTAAACCTGCATTTGAAATGGATACCTAGGTCACATAAAATTATAAGTGTTTCTACTCAGGCATAGACACTAACGTAACCTCGAGGCCCCTTAGTCATCCCTTCTACACCCACAATCGAAGTATCCCACCCAGATCTACTCTCCCCTACACATCTTCCTTCACTCCACTGCCTCATATCTCGGCCCTCCCTCTTCCATGCAAATATCAAAGCCCCCGTTTCCTAAATGTGTCTCGCATCAGTTTAAGGCTTAAAGAAAACCAATTTGATTGAACCAGTTCTCATTAGAGAAATATGGTAGGACTATTTACTCCAAAATTTTCCATTTTTAAAGGGGATTCATAAAAGCAAATCGCTAGTTGGTAGAATTTCCTACATGGGGAGAATGTTTGAGGACTAGACACAACCTCCCTTCTGAAGAAGAAACACTTACCTCTGGGATTCTCCAGGTTAGGATGTGGGTGCCTTTAGGGGGACCTCAGAACAAGAACTGTCTTTTTTCCCCTACCCCAGTTGATTCCCATCAGGCAAGATCATGTCACAAATGCTGGATGTATTATTCTAGTACCATCATCCTGGCCCTATACTCCAACCCCACACATGCGTATGAGCTAAAGCAGACCTTACTTAGAGTGTTTTAGAGATCACCTCACTCAAAGTCCTCATTTTATGGAGAAGAAAGCAGAGGCCCAGATCAGCTTTGATATCACACAGTTCACAGGATGAGATGAGAACCACGTATCTTCCACTCTCAATACAGTAACTGACACTCATTGGATGCTCACCATGTAATGAGCACTCTGCTCAGTGCTTTGAACACAACAGCACATTGAATTCCCCCTAAGATACGCAAACTCTCTGTTAAATTCACAACAGATGTAAGAACGTACAGGAATAGTCCAGTACCAAAAAAGAAAAAAGATGACAAGCAGTGCAAAACATTGCTTTTCTCATTGAGAATCTTTTAGCTCCTCAGCTCAGAATGCATCTGAGTGATCCTCCTGTTCTTTCTGTTCTCCCTTCCTCTGGCCTCCTTCACTCAGGATCCTTTGTTTTCTTTCTATCCTTGGTTTTGTCTCAAAGGTTGCAGGTTGGTTGCCCCTTGTGAGGAAGGGGGCAGTGTGAGATCCTCAGTGTTCTGAGTGTCAGTCCTGTTTGTCCTGGGAAGGCATTCCAAGACCTTTAGTTGGTCCAAGGAGGAGCATCTTCATGGTGGAGCATCTACAGGAGAAACTCTCCTCTTGCTAACATGACCACCATTCATAGCAAAACTTCAGTACTATCAATTTTCCCAACAGAGCCTTGATCTTTCCCCTGTCTTCCTATGGGCCCATTCAGCACCTAGGTAAAAGATAGTTAAGGAGAGGGAAGAAAGAAGAGGGAGAGTAAAAGAAAAGTTCATCCTGATAGATAGATACTATTATTACACCCTGTGTTATAGATGAGGAATCTGAATTTGAACATGGTCAAGTAACTTAACCAAGAACTAAGAAGCCAAGGAGCCAGCTTCAAACCCAGATCTGTTTTTATATGCTATGTACCATTTTCTCTCTGGAAAGTTGAACTGTAACTCTCCAGAGACCTTGGCCCTGGGCCTTTGCTTCCTTAACTATCTCCCAAGTGACTAGGGAAGCCATCTCAGCCTCAGGCGTGCCCTTATCAGGATCCCTCTAAGAATGGGGTTAATTTTGGAAGTGGGGGAGCTCTGAGTAGATGGAAAGTCAACTGTGCTTTTGTCTCCCATCAGCTCTATCTGCATGGCAAGGTCTTTTTCACACATAACTCAGACCAAGTAGTTGTGTGGCCCACATTTTCCGGTTCACACTGGCTTTGAGGGAAGATGAGACCATACTAACAATAATGAAGACTGTTTTTCAGGCTCTATAGTTCCTTCCTCCCTGGGTCCTCCTATTCCCCTCTCTCACCTTGAGGCTCTATCCTAAGGTCTTTCACCAGTGTTTATTCACTTACCCTCTCTACTGGCCCTGCTTGCATGAAAAATGAGGGAATGAGCTTCTTACTGCTGCTCCTGCCACTTCCTGGAGCTGGCACCACCCCTGCCAGGTAAACACTGCCTTTGGTCAATATCCCCCAAAGACATTGGACTGTGGGTGCCTCTGGAGTGAAGAGATTCTCCTTCAATGCATTACACAGGAAACTTTAAGTACACCAGTTATTTGCAGTTGATACTTGAAGATCTTTATTTCTTGAGTATGTGGACATACACCATATGCCTGTGCCCCTTTTTCTCCTTTGTTCCTTCCTGATGGTTGAAAAAAGAAAATGGCAGCTGGAATAGGAGCAACCATCATAGACCACAGGTAACCTAGGGAAAAGGAAGCCATAGGTTGCTGATTAACAAGCCAGGGTGAGCATGTGATGACCATACCAGCTGGACTGCTTGCATCCAGACTCTTATGTAAGAGACGAACAAATACTTATCTCCTTTGACTCTCTACTATTTTGAAGGTCTATCATTCCTCATAGTTGAACCTAATCCTACTAATGTCCTTTAGTTTTGTTTGTACTTAATGTGCTTAGTCAAGTGTGTAAGTAACAGTACCAAACCAGTGGGGATTTGAGTGATAAGACACTTCATTGCCCCCCATTATAAGAAGTCTTGAAATAGGGAGTTCCAGAATTTGGTCTATGTTTCACAACCCCAGCACGCAAGGGCCGCATCTCTGCAGTTCTCCTGAACTGCTGCTCTGGTCACAATCTGGCTGTGGAAGCACATTCTCATACAACAAACAGCACCTAGAGCAAGGAGGAACTCTATCATCAGTAAGAAAATCTTTTCCATTAACCCCCAAGCAGGTGGTTTCCCCTTGCAACTCACTGCCCACCCCTAATCACTACCAATGGGGAGTAGGATTGCCAAAATGGGTGTGGCCTATGGCAATGTATTCCCTAAAACCACTGTTCCATTAGCTAGCAAGAAGAGAACGACTCGGGAGGCAGGTGGGCAACCAACAATGACTACTCCATTAAACAAAAAGCTCACACTGCAGGGACAAAGGCATTTTGGTCCTTGATTTGATTTTATTCTACAATTGGGTTGACAGTCCAAAACTAATTTCATTCACTTGAGGCTTATAGTTTCTCTACTTACGATAGACTACCTGATTATTTAAGGTTGAAGAAGAATTCAGTGGGAACAATATTTAATCAATCTAACCATTAGAAAAGAATATGATTTTATTTTGTTATGCTCTCAGAAAGAAACAAGATCTGTTTGCTTTAAGAAACACCAACCTAAGAGTCTCTCATTCTGCCTGCCTGGACTGTTGGTTCTATTCTTGAATCCTGTGTCTGTTCTTCTCCATGGAGCTCTCTGGATCTCTCTCCTCATGCAATTTCCTCCCTCTTCTTCTAGGCTGGCCCTGTGCCTTCCCTTTTGTTATTGTGTGTTCTCTCTTTATTTCTTTTGTCTTTCTTGCCCCTTCCTCCTCCCCACTGCCTTTCAACCTTTCCAATCATTGAAGCATTCCTGGTAGAATCTGTTTTTTCATTAAATTTATTTTCATGTTTATTATTCTTACTTTTAAAAGCAGGTGAGTTCAATGTTTGTGCACTGCCCTGAAAGAAGTTTTTATAAAATTAAACTAAACTAAATGACACACACACACACACACACACACACACACACATCCCTCCTCCCCATTTCTGTCATGTGACTAATTAATTGCATTCAGTATTTGGTCTTGTGATGGAAAGGACTAGCAAAAAGCAATATCCTATCAGGCTTTCTTCTTTGATTTGATCTAATTAATTCAGCTGAGCTCTGGCAGACAGTGCAAAGCCATATGGGCTGTCATGAAGCCCAGCAAATATTCATGTAGCTGGAACCTCTCAGGTACTTGGCTTTCAACACAGAGATCTGGCTTGAACCCAGAACTGAGCAGGAGAGTCCTCCATGGGGGGTGCTCTGGACTGAATTGCATTCCTCCAGAATTACATATGTTGAAGTCCTAACCCCTAATGTGACCATATTTGGAGATAGAGTTTTTAGGGGGTAATTAAGGTTAAATGAGGTCATAAGTGTGAAGTCATAACTTGGTAAGACTGTGACCTTTAAAAAAAAAGGGAAGAGAAAGAGAGATCACTTTCTTTCTGCCCTGTGAGAACACCACAAAACGGTAGCTGTCCACAAGCCAGAAAAAGAGACCTCACCAGAAATGAAATTTGCTGGCACCTTGATTTTGGACTCCCCATCCTTCATAACAGTGAGAAGATAAATTTCTGTTTTTTAAGTCATTCATTCTGCAGTATTTTGCTATGGCAGGCCAAGCAGACTAATACAAGGGACATGGTGTGAGAGTCAAGTGATAATGGACAAAACTAAAACAATGTGGAACGATTGCTGTACCCAGTCTCCTCCCAGTCTTTGTAGTTGAACTTTCGCTCACCCAAATAGGCTTAGCTTGTTCATCTAGGAATCAGTAGCATAAACTCTGACTTCTGGGTGATGTATATGGGGAGAGAATGAAACTTTGCTGAAGTTCATTCATTGCTGAAATGAATGATATCTATTTCACACTGTGGTAATTTATCTACTTTCTAGGTTGAGTCATTCTTTTAAATTTCATCCATTATGTTCTTAATATGACTATCGAAAATATAAGGACTCTTAAAAATAAACATAATTATCACATCTTTTAAAATTAACAATAATTCTACAATATCATCAACTAGTATCCAGTGTTCACACTTTTAGTTATTTTATAAATGCATTTCTGTGTATGTTTTAATTTTTACAAATTTTGTTTATTTGAATCAGGATCCAAATAAGGCCCACCAATGGCAATTGGTTACAATGTCTCTGCATCTCTTATAATCTAATAGAGCCCACTTTCATCATTTTACTTCCTTGTATTTTTGTTGCTGTTGTTTAAAAAACTGGGTAATTGCCGGGCTCAGTGACTCAGCCTGTAATCCCGCACCTTTGGGAGGCTGAGGTGAGTGGATTGCCTGAGCCCGCGGGTTCGAGACCTGCCTGGGCAGCAAGACCTCATCTCTATAATAAATTTTAAAAAATCAGCCGGGCGTGGTAGCGCTCGCCTGTAATTCCAGCTACTTGGAAGGCTGAGGCAGAAGGATCGCCGGAGCCCAGCAGGTCGAGGCTGCGATGGCCGGGCGTGGCCACTGCACTCCAGTCTGGGTGACAGAGTGAGACTCCAACTCAAAAAAAAAAAAAAAGGTGTAATTTATTGCATAGAGTTTTCCAACTTGGATGCTTGCATTGTATCCCTATGGTGTTTTAACATGTTACTATTTCCTTTGTAATTTCCTATAAATAGGTAGGTTAGATATGGAGGCTTGATCAGAATCAGGATTTTCTTTTTCAAGACTGCTCCAGGAGAGGTTATATGCTCTTTCACCAGAGGAATATAATGTTAAGGTATTTCTTTTTGTGTGATGTTGGCAGTTGTTAATGATTAATATGTAGACCCTTTAATTCATTAGGAGATGCAGAATAATGATATTTTATCAATCCTTTACATTTGCTAGCTGCAATAATTCTATAAAGATAAATTTCCATCTTACTCAGCTTAGGCAAAAAAAACCCACCATCGAGTGGGTGACTTATAAACAACAGAAATTTATTTCTCTGTTCTGGAAGCTGGAAATTCGGCAGATTCAGTATCTGATGAGGGCTCACTGCCTGGTTCATAGGTGGCCTTCATCTCAGAGTCCTCACATGGTAGAAGGCTGAGGAAGCTCTCTGGAATCTTTTTTATAAGGACACTAATTCCATACATGAGGGCCCTCCTTCAAGACTAAATTACCTAGCAAAGTCCATCACATTAGGGGTCTGGATTTTAATATATGACTTTTAGGGTAACACAAACATTCAGTCTATAGTCTTCCCTCACCTACCATTTAGTTACACAATGGTGGAGTTCATAAAGGACCATCAAGGTAAATGCTTGATTATTTCTCTTTATTTATTGGTTTTTACGTTAATGAGTTGGCTCACTAGCGTTCTTCAAAGGTGAACAATTGGTAATAGCTTAAGTTGCTTTGTTTTTGTATTATTGTGAATGCATGGGTTTTAACATTTTTATTTCAGTCCTTTGCAGTTATCATCCTAAATAATGTTAAAATTGTTTAAACTTTAGCCAGAAGAAGCCTCATCAGGTTGGCTCCTGGGTCCTTTTGACATGACTTAATAATCTTCAACCTCTTTCTTTCATCTTTGCTCTCTGAGCCAGAAAGATATTTCAGGATTTTCCTATACATGTTCTGACCCAGACCTGGAATCAAACTTTTCTTTAAGTAACTCTGTTTTCTTTTAGCAGGAAATGGTATTACATAATCACAGCCTGGCTGCTGGGGATACATGTTGCTATGAGCTTGATCATTATTTTCTCAATATTCCCATAGACAACTAGAAAACTTGCTTTTTAAAAGATAAAATAATCATAAGAACATTTTGATACTGTCAGTTCAAATTCAAGAGTAAAGAGTTTATTTAAATTTTCTACTTTAAATATGTCCTTTCTCCCATACAAATAAAGCTGATTGGCAATGACATTGAGAATGATACAATTAGAGTATTATGTTGTTATCCATTTGCTTTATCTCACGATACAACAGTCTTAGAGAAATAATGCCAGCATTCACCAACAATATGAATGCTATAATCAGTTTAAGATTTTATTCTCATTAAGTTGTATTCCACAAGGAATGTATATTCAAATTATTGTGTTTAAAGTCTCTTAAAAGACCAGGTGTGGTGGCTTACACCTATAATTTCAGCACTTTGGGAGGCTGAGGCAGCAGGATGATTGCTTGAGCCCCATAGTTTGAGACCAGCTGGGCCATAGTAAGACCTCATCTCTACAATAAAATTTTAAAAAATTAGTCGGACATGGTGGTGCACAACTGTAGTCCCAGTCACTTGAGAGGCTGAGGTGGAAGGATGGCCTGAGCCGAGGAGTTGGAAACTGAAGTGAGCCGGTGATTGTGTGCACTCCAGCCTGGGTAACAGAGCGAGACTGGTTCTAAACAAACAGATACATGAAATGAAGTCTCAGAATAGTTCTCCTTTGTGTGGTCATCTTCCAGAATGTAGAACTGAGAGGTTCAAGGACAATCAAGTCAGAGCAGAGGTAAAAGACCAGTCAGAAAAGAACCGTATTCTTCCCAACAGCATTAGACACATTATATCCAATTTATTTCTATCCTTCTGCTTCCTTTGTGTAGTCCTCCTAACTCCTCTTTCTCTGTCATGTCACCCCATGCTCAGTAATGCCAACTACCTTTTATCAATACCCTGAAAAAGAGGCCCCATATATGAAAATATGAACCAAGATTTATTTTAAAATGTTTTTATAGCTTTGATGCAATAATTTCGTTTCTGAAAATTTCTAAATAAATTACTCAAGGAAGGAAAAATCATTTATGTTACAGGGTTGTTTTTTTTTATCCATGGATTAAAAGATAGTTCTTAAACTTTAAAATGAAAAATTGTTCTTCCCATGGAACTTTCTTAAAATGTAGATTCTATTTGTGACTTTTAAGCGTATTTCCCCGACCGCCAATTAAGTTGGTACTTTTTCATATGAGTATTGGCTATTTTATTTCCTTTTTTGTGAAGTGTCTCATTTATAGAGTTTTTCCCATTTTTTTTTCTATGAATTCTCGGTTTTTGCCTTACTGATTTGTAAGAATTTTTAGCATAGTCAAGATACTAGCCTTTTGTGGTAACACATGTTGCAACTATGTTTTCTACTTTGTGATTTGTCTTTTAGCCTATTCTTTTTTGTGAACAGAGTTTTATTTTATTTATTTTTTATTTTTAATGTGTGGGGAACAATTCAGGGTTAGGTATACAAATGCTCATTATGCAGGTACCCCATCCTCCCCTGGCAGTTTCCTACTGCTGCCAATCCCTTTCTTATAGTATTATGATAGTTGTTCAAGGACCTCTTATGAGTAAGAATGTGTGATACTTGATTCTTTGTTCCTGTGGTAGATCACTCAGTCTTATAGCCTCTAAGTCCATCCAAGTTGCTACAAAGTTCATAGCTTTGTCCTCCTTTATGATGATGTAATATTCCATCATGCATATGTACCACATTTCTTAACCCACTCCTCTTTTGATGGGCAGCACTGTTGGTTCAAAGTGTTTGCTATTGTGAATAATGCTGCAATAAACTTGCATGTGCAAGTATCTTTTTCATAGAGTGATTTAAGTTCTGCTGGGTATATTCCCAGTAAAGGGACTGTGGAGTCATATGGGAGGTCAATTTTTAGATCCTTTAGGAATCTCCACACTGTTTTCCACAGAGGCTGTACCAGTTTACACTCCCAACAACAGTGTGAAAGTGTTCCCTTTTCACCGCATCCTCTCCAGCATCTGTTGTTTTTTGAGTTATGGATGATGGCCATCCTGATTGGAGTTAGGTGATATCTCAGTGTGGTTTTAATTTGCATTTCTCTGATGACTAGTGAGACTGAGCATTTTTAAAAATATCTGTTGGTTGCTCATATGCCTTTTTGAGAAGTGTCTATTCATATCTTTTGCCCACTTTGTAAAGGGGCTTTTTGTTTTTTAGCATATTTGAGTTCCTTGTAGATCCCAGATGTTAGGCCTTTGTCATATATACAGTTGGCAAATATTTTTTTTCCCAGTCTGTGGGCTGTCTTCCCGCTCTCTCGATGGCTTCTTTGACTTTGCAGAAGCTTGTCAGTTTGATGAGGTCCCACTATCTTCTATCTTACCTCTTATGGCATGGGCACTGGGGATTTTGATCAGGAATTGGTTGCCAGTTCCAATTTCCATAAGGGTGTCTCCTGCATTTTCTAATGTTCTTATAGTTTGAAGTTTTACGTTTAGGTCCTTGATCCATTTACAGCTGATTTGTGTGTATGGTGATAGGCAGGGATCTTGTTTTAATCTTCTGCATGTGGTCAGCCAGTTTTCCCAACACCATTTACTGAATAGGTTCTCCTCTTCCCACTGGTTGATGGCGGGGGCTTTGTCAAAGATGAGTTGGTTGAGAAATTGAGATTTTGCTTCCGGAATCTCTATCCTGTTCTACTGGTCTAAATGCCTGTTCTTGTATAAATACCAGGCTGTTTTTATTATTGTAGCTTTCTAATAAAGCTTAAGGTCTGGGAGCATGATGCCGCCAGCTTTGTTTTTTGCAGAGGATTTTTTTGACTATTTGTGGTCATTTATGTTTCCATACGAATTCCTATATTGTCAATGAGCAGAGTTTTAAATTTAAAGTTACATTTCTTAACTTTTACTTTATAATTGAGAAATTCTTCCCTACTCTTGGGTCATTGAAGGCTTCTTATCTTCTTTGTGGTGCATAATTTTACCTTTCACGTTTAGTTCTTTTATCTTCCTGGAATTGATTTTTATGTATGATATGAGGTCAGGATCAACTTTTTTACCTTTTTTCATATGAATGCCTATTTGTCCCAGTACTCTCATTTGAAAAGTCTGCTTTCTCCCAATTATATGCAAAGTGACCCTAGTCACACATGAATATCCAAAATAAGCATATTTGTTTCTGGGATCTTTATTCTATTCCATCATTCTGTTTACCTCTCACCATATCATCACTGCACTAATTACTATAGCTTTATATCATACAGGAGGGTAAATTCCCTTCTTATATTTTTCTTCAGAAGTGTTTTGGTGTTTGTTTGTTTTTGCCATTTACATTTTCATACACTTTAGAAACAGTGAGTCAATTTCAGTACATTATCTGCTGTTATTTTTATTAGGATTAAAAGGAAAGTGTAGTTCACTTTAAAGAGAATTAGCAGGGGTAGGAGAGGGTTTTAAAAGAGAGAGAGAGAGGATTAGCACATTTAGGTAATACTAAATCTTCCAATCCATGAACATAGTGTATCTCTTCATTTATTTGCCTTCTTTGGTGCTCAATAAAGTTGTATTATTTTTTCCATAAAGCTCTTCTGCACATTGTTTTTAAGATTTCTTTCTAGACAAGTTTAGGTATTCATGTTTAAAAATATCCTTTTTCTTACTGTATTTTCTATATATTTGTGGCTAGCACACAAAATACAAATAAATATTGCTTGTTAACTTCATATCCAGCAAAATTGCTAAACTCTTTAATTCATTCTAATAATTTATCTGTATATCATTTGTATTTTCTGTGTATGTTATCATATTATTTACAAATTTGCAGTTTTGTTTCTTCTTTTCCAGTCTTCATAACTTTTATTTCTTTTTTCTTGTCTTCCTATTCTAGCTTGAACCTCTGGTACAATAGAAGTGATGATAGTGGATGTTCTTTCCTGATTCCAACTTAAAGGAAAGTTTTTGTTTTTTATCATTAAGAATAACATTTGTTGTAGATTTTTTAGATGCTCTGATGGACATAAGAAAGTTTTATCTATTCTTAGTTTGATAAAAGTATTTTCTAAAGTATTATTATAAATTGATATGGAATTTTATCAAACATATATTTTTTAATCTATCAGAAAAATAATATGATGTACCTTATGCAGGAATTTAATGTAGTGGATTACATTAGTTAATTTTTCTAATGTTAAACCACCTCATATTCCTGAAACAAACCTAACTTGGTCATGATGTATCACCCTTCTTAAAATATTGATAAATTTGATTTTTGTAGGAATTTGTGTATTCATTTTTTTCACTTAACATATGTTCATTGAATATCTACAGTGTGCCAACCATATTTCCACATCAACAAAACAAAACAAACTAGGACCCTTGCCTTCATGGAGCTTAAATTCTATCAGAAAGTGGCAGAAAGAATAATTAAACATAATTCATAAGTCTTATTCAGTATGTTGTAAGGTGAAAAGTGATATGGAATAAAGAAAAATGGAGCAGAGATAGGGGATAGGGAGATCCAGAGATAGTTTGGGAGGGTGTAATAGAATAAGATGCTAAGAGTAGACCTCAATGAAAAGTAAAAACTAAAAAATATTTGAAAGAAGTAAAGGCATTAGCCATACAGATTCCCGGAAAATAGTGATCCAGGAATAGGGAAGAGCAGGAATAAGTGCACAAAGATCAGTGTGGCTGGTCTGGAGTGAGCAATGGGAGGACCAACAGGTAAGGCAGCTAGAGGAGTTAAAGGGCTAGATCATGTGGAATCTATAGATCACTGCAGGATTTGTGAAATGAACCTCTGCAGGGTTTTGAGCAGCAGCATGGTATGATAAGACTTGCACCTTAAAGAGGCCCCTCAGAAACCATGTTGAAAATAAGCTACAGAATAGGAAGTATAGAAAGAGAAAGACCAATTAAAAAATGATTACAATAAGCCAGGTGCTACATGGTGGTAGTTCAGATAAGGTAAACAGAGGAGCTGGTGAGCAATGATTTGATTCTGGATATATAAAAAGGCTGAGACAACAGAATTTCCTGACAGATTAGATGTATGGTCTGAGGAAGAAAAAAAAAGAGGATTTAAAACTAGCTCTATTTTTTTCACATGTATGGCCAGAAGAATGGTCAATGCATGTTTGGTGAATAAAATCCTATGTTTATTTTGATACATGCTGAGTCTAATAGACTTTCTAAGTCTATTAGAAAGTCAGGTGGAGTTGTCAGTTATGTAATTGGATCTCAAAATTGGGAGGTCAGTCCAGACTAGAGGTTGAAATTTGGGAGTTCTTGGAATATAGATGGTGTATAATTTAATATTTAGGATGAGATTATCAAGGAAATCAATGTGCATGGAAATAAAAGGCGAGTCGAGGTTCACCCTGGTGAACTCCCAACATTAAGAGTTTGGGAAGAAGAGGAATCAGCAAAAGAGGAAATAAGCAAACAGTGAGGTAGGTGGAGAATTGGACAACTGTGCTGCCTTGGAAGCCAAAGAAAAATGTATTTCTGGAAAACAGAAAAAAAATTGATTCTTATTCTGTCAAATGTTATTGATAGGTTAAGTAAGATGGCTACAGAGGGTGGTTATTAGATGTAGTAAGGTCATTGATGCCCATGACAAGAGCTATTTTGGTGGAGCGGTATGAGAAAAAGCATGAGTGGATGGAAAGGGAATGGAAGGAGAGGGCATGGTGAAAGAATATAAATAATATTTAGAACCTTTTTGCCATAAAGAAGTCTGGAAATGTGTAGCCAGAGGAAGATGTTTGCAAGCTAATGGAAATAACCTGGTAAAGAGTAAAAAGTTGAAAATGAAGCAAGGAGAGGGGACAACTGGTAAACCAATGTCGTTAAGTAAAGGAGGGAAATAATCAAGTGCACAAATGGGGGATTGTGTTCATATAGAAGCATGGATACATTTATTATATATATGTAGGAGGTATATGGGTACAGACAAGGATACAGTAGAGAAGTAGATTGTGTGGTAGAAGACTGTGGAAGTTCCAATTGTTTAAAGTTGCTTATGAAGTAGAAAATAAAGTCATCGGCTTAGGATCTAGAGTTTCAAAAATTTTAAAACAAAATTTCTCATATTATTCTCTTTTAACTTGTAAAATAACTACAGCATCTGTAATGGAAATTCATTTTCATTCCTCACATTGGTTACTTATATCTTATTTTTCTGTAGTTTTTTCTTCGTTATCTATTTCTGTACTTTATCTCCTGTCTTTTACATTTTTAACAGTATATTTTACTGATTGTTTTCTATTTTCTTGTGACAGATGCTTAACTCATTAATGTTCAGCTGTTCTTCTTATTTTTAACATATTTTTAAGATTAAAAATTTTTCCTTATAAAATGTGTTAGCTGCCTTCCACAGGTAGCTAAATATTGACTAGTTTTCAGCTCAAAATATTATCTAATTTCTATTATGGTTCCTTCTTTGACCTGTGTGTTATGTTGAGGCATATGTTTTGATCAGCACTGGAGTTTTGACCTGCTCCATTTCCAACCTGAGCTGATTCACCCCACCTTAGGCAACCTGGTGGTCCCCTGCTCCCAGAAAGTCAACATATTGATGCTTAACTTAGTATGCACACTTGAACTCCTGGGGTCAAGCTATCCTCTGGCTTTAGCCTCAAGAGTAGCTGGGACTACAGGCACATGCCACCAAATCTGGCAAGGTATATTTTTTAATTTAAAAAAAATATGAGCTTTTAAAAATCTATTTTTGTTATTGATTTTTAGCTTACTTTCATGGCAATTGAGCCAAACTCTGCAAAATTTCAGTTCTTCAAACTTTAATAGGACTTACTGTATGACCTTTTATTTTGTCCTTTGTTATAAATGTTCTGTGTGTGCTAGGAAAAAATGTGTTAGTGGGTGCAATTTTCTATCTATGTTTATTAGGCTGTTTGTTAATCATGCTATTTGAAGCTTCTATAGGTTGTCTAATTTTTATATGCTAAATTTATTAATTACTCGGGGTGAATGTTAAAACTTTCTGCTGTGGTTGTGGATTTGTCCATTTTTTGCCTTACATTTCAGTTAATATATATGTTCCGTATTTTGCAATTGGGTGATTAAGTTATACTACCTAAAATGTATTGTCTTTTAATTTGAACTTAATTCATTTACATTTAATGTAATTAGCAATATATTTTTACTTATATCCACAATATCATTCCCATTCTACATTTCTTTTTAAATCCTGGCATACCTACTTAAGAAAAGCTAAAGTTAATCAACAGACATCCTCCTCTCGACAATAACAAAAACACATGAAACTTAGAATGCTGTTAGCTCTATTTCCTGTTTACAATTTACATGTTATTGTGAGCATCTATTAAGGCTATCTTATTTTGTAACCCCTGAAGACGTTGTTTTATCCTTTCATATGCTCCTTGTTCCATCTCGCATCTCAGATTTCCCATCTGGGATTATTTTTCATCTGTCTGAAGCTCAGCTTTGTAGCAAAATGTCTCACTTTTACTCACCTAAAAATGTATCTTATGTTGTCCTTATTCTTGATAGGTATTTTCATCAGATACAGTATCCAAAGTTGACTGTTGTTTTTGTTTTAATACACTGAAGGTATCATTTTTCTACCCTCTGACTTCTCCAGTTACTATTGAAAAGGCTGCTATCCATGATGCTGGACCTGGAAATGCTGGGGTAGATTGTAACATTAAGGCTCCCAATGAATCACAACTCCTGGTACTCCTCCTAGAGGGAGAGAAAGAAACCTGTCTGTCCCAGGCATCAGAGTAGAGCCTAGCTTTCAGTCAACTCACTTGAACAATCAAATAAGTGAGCCCAGGTGAAACTAGCATTAGACAATCTATAGAATCATTAAAAATAATAATAATAATCATAAATCATGCTTTGGAATGACTAATTATACAGCAACATATAACTTAAACAGTACCTGGTATCTAGAATTGGAGCATTACTGTAATGAAAACCTAAATGTAAAAAAACAAAACAAAAATCCTAAATGCATGGTATTGGCTTTGGAACTGGGAAATTTTCTGAAAATCTGGCCAGAAAATAGCTGATGAAGGCTGGAGATATGGAGGCTATTAGTGAAGGCTGGAAAGCAGGAAATAACTTTTTATTAGAAGCTGTTAAATGGGTAGGCATTGTTTTGTATAGTGAAACAATTGTGTCTTACTCCATTCTGGCTGCTTTAACAAAATACTATTAATCAGGAGGCTTATTTCTCACCATTCTGGAGGCTGGGGAGTCCAAGATCAAACGGTCAATCCAGTGTCTGGTGAGAGCTCACTTTGTGTTTCAAAGATGGCTGTCTTCTGAGTCCTCATGTGGTGAGGAGGTTAAGTGACTCTCTATAGTTTATTTTATAGGGGCACTAATCCCATTTATGAGGGAAAAACCCTCATGATCTAATCACCTCACCAAAACCCTGTCTTCTAATACCATCATTTTGGGGGTGGGAATTTCAACATATAAATTTTGATGGGATACAAGCATTCAACAGCAAATTGCCAATAATCTTGCCTGCAGTAATTTGGAAAAGGAAATAAATATACATTTAATTACACTTGCAGTTGTAGCTAAGATGTCCAGACAGAATGCTGAAAGTATCAGTTGGCCTCTCTTAGCTGCATATGATAAGATACATGGCATATGTGGTAAGAGAGATGAACTGGAAAGAACTGTTCAGTTTGCAAGTAGAATTTAGAGGAAATCTAGAGTGTTCAGGACTTATTGAGTTGTATAATAAAATTGTTTCTCATCCTCAGTCTCTCCAGCCAGCAAAAAATTCTCAAAGTAAAAAATGCTAAAGATAAAAATGAAATCAAAGTGTGAGAGTCAACTTTTTTTATTAAGTCCTCAGAAAGATTAAGGCAATGCCCCATTAGCTCGACAAATGAACTTCTAAGAATCGTAAGGGAAAACTGGCTGACTATATACAGAAGATTAAAACAAGATCCTTACCTATCACCAAACACAAAAATCAATTCTAAATGAATCAAAGACCTAAATGTAAAACCTCAAACTATAAAAACCTTAGAAAATGCAGGAGACACCCTTATAAAAATTGGAACTGGCAACCAATTCCTGATCAAAACCCCAAGTATCCATGTCATAAGAGATAAGACAGACAAGTGGGACCTCATCAAACTGAAATGTTTCTGCAAAACCAAAGAAACAAGAGAGCAGAGAGACAGCCAACAGACTGGGAAAAAATATTTGCCAACTGTATATCTAACAAAGACCTAACGTCTAGGATCTACAAGGAACTCAAACATGCTGGGGAAAAAAAAAAGCCCCATTACAAAGTGAGCAAAAGATATGAATAGACAGTTCTCAAAAGAAGATATACGAGCAGCCAACAGATACATGAAAAAACGCTCAGTCTCACGAGTCATCAAAGAAATGCAAATTAAAACCACACTGAGATAGCACCTAACTCCTGTCAGGATGGCCATCATTAATAACTCAAAAAACAACAGTTGCTGGAGAGGATGTGGTGAAAAGGGAACACTTCTACACTGTAGGTGGGAGTGTAAACTAGTACAGTCTCTGTGGAAGACAATGTGATGATTCCTAAAAGATCTAAAAATTGACCTCCCAAAGGACCCTACAATCCTCCTACTGGGAATATACCCAGAGGAACTCAAATCTCTCTATGAAAAAGATCCCTGCACACACATTTATTGCAGCATTATTCACAATAACAAAAACTTGAAACCAACTGTGGTGCCCATCGAAAGAGGACTGGATAAAAAAATGTGGTACATATGCACAATGGAATATTACATGGCCATAAATAAGGACAAAATTATGAACTCTGCAGCAACTTGGATGGACTTAGAGGCTATGATACGGAGTGATCTATCACAGAAACAAAGCACAGAGTATCACGTGTTCTCACTCATAAGTGGACCTTGAACAACTATCATAATTCTATAAGAAAGGGATTGGCAGCAGTAGGAAACTGCCAGGGGAGAGCAGGGGCAGGATTGGCAGTAGCGAGAAACTGCCAGGCAGGGGCCAGAGGGTGCACCTCATTAACAAGGGTACCCGCACAATGAACATTTGTATACCAACCTTTAATTGTATCCCACATATTTAAAACAAAAAAAAATTTTTTTAAGTATCTTAAGTGTGATGACCACAGAAGCTTGATAGGCCCAATGTAGAGAGCAGTCTGCCTTAGCCTCTTGAGACCTTTATGACTTTTGGAGCATGGAATAAATTTCATCTAGATTCATAAGAAGCCAGAAGTATTTTTAAGGGAGTTGTACCTGCTTAGACTAAATGAATAGCTCCAAATGAAAGGAAGTCTCTGGGCCCCAATTGTCTACAGGTAGAAAAATACTGAGAATGTCACTCAGCTACAAACATAGGCCATTTTCTTTCAAAAATGAGAGATGCCTAAGGTTAAAGTCAAGGGCCCAGAGGGTGAAACCAAGGAGTTAAAAGAATAATGGTACGATATTATGATATAGTAAGAGACATATATTTGGCCTTTGACCCTCATTCCTGGCACACAGTTCCTAAAATCCTTGTAATCTCCAGATTAATAAGCGTGTCTTTTGTATGCTAATGAGTTGACTGGTGGCCAGTAGCCCCTAAGTAGCTTCTGGATGGGGACTGGTTACCAGAAAGACCAAGACAAGATTAGAGGGTTGGGACTTTCAGTCCTATCCCACAACCTCCAGGTAGGGAAGAGGGGCTAAAGGTTGTATTAATCTCCAACAGCCAATTATTTCATCAATCATACATATTTAATAAAGCCTCCATGAAAACCAGATAGGTTAGGATACAGATGAACTTTCATGGAGCTGACTGTATAGAGGTTCCTATAGGCTAGAGTGCCCAGAGAGGGCATGGAAGCGCTACATCCTTTCTCCTGTACCTTGCCCTGTGTCTCTCTTCCATCTGGCTGTTCAGTTGTATCCTTTATAATTAATGGGTAAATGGAAGAAACGTATTTCTCTGAGTTACTCCGGCAAATTAATCAAACCTGAAGAGAGGGCTGTGGGAATCCCAATTTATAGCCTGTAAGACATAAGCAAAACTCACAACATGGGACTTGTAATTTACATCTGAAATGGAGGCAATTTTTGTAAGACTGAGCCCTTAACCTGTTGAATCTGTTGCTATCTCCAAGTAGATGGTGCCAGAATTGAATTTAATTATAGGACATCTGGTTCGTGTCTACTGGAGAATTGCTTGGTATGTGGGAAAAACTCCTACATTTCTGGTGTCAGAGTGTTGCCTTGAATAGTTTTTGAGAGTAGGAAAAACAGTTTGGCTTTTCTATATATTTTGGAAGTGCTGTAAGGATCAGCTCCTAGAGAACAGAGGAAGACCCTGATCAGTTAATATTCTCTGTCCCCTTGGAATAGAGAAAACTGATATTAGGCCAGCTAAATTTCAGAATTGCTATGAACCAGTAACCGGCATACCTCCTTTTCTTCTCTCTTTAATGAGAATAAATTCTGACTCATATCACCATTGTATGTTTGGTATGTAATAGGTAGATAACTCTTTAGTTCATAGGTCTCTAAATCAAGATGTTACACCTGAAGAACTGCATTCAAGAAGTCTCATCTGCATCCTGACCCAATACAGACCATAAGATAAGGAACTTTGAGTCTCAAACTGTTACTGGATGATACTTTGGGTCTTGGTAAAAGGTAAGTGCATTTTCCAAGAAGCAGGAAACTAAATCATGGAGGCCAGAAGGCAGGCTATGGTTTATTGGTGTGTTAGTGGTCTCCAATTAATTGCGTTTCTTGCTATCCATGCCCTATTGTCTCTTATACTGCCCTAGTCTTCTCTCATATTGACTCTGTGTTTGGCCAGATAACTTGGTCAGTAGGGCACCAACAAATATAATCAGAGTCTATAAAAATATCTGTGCCTTGGGGTTTTTTCTCCTGCAATACTGTTTTTGCCATGTGAAGAAACACAGTCAATTGTCTTTGAGGATAAAAATTTCATGGAGAGAGAGAGATCAAGCCATTATGGCATCCCAGTTAAATCCAGCCTCTGGGTAACCTGCTAGGGGGGTGGATAATACGCCCATGTTAGTGAGCTCACACAAGACCAGTAGAAGAAACACCCAACCAGCCCACAGGACTGTGATAAATAATAAGTCATCATTATTTTAAGCAATTAATTTTTGAAGTCATTTGTTACACAACAATAGGTAACTGAAACAAAAGTAATCTATCTTTTTTCCTTTGGCCACTTTTAACATTTTCCTTTATCTTTGGTGTTCTGAAGTTTCATGATAATGTGTCTGATTGTTTATTTATTCTTATTTATCCTGTTTTATATTCATCCAAATTCTTGAACTTATGGCTTCCTGCCTATAAGAATTTCTGGAAAATTCTTAGCCATTCTAGTATTGCCTGTGCTTCATTTTCTCTCTGCTCTTCTTATAGAACTCTGATTAGACATAGGGTAGACCTTCCTGCACTCTCCTCCATGGCTCTCCTCTTATGTCTTTGCATCTCTTTGCCTGTCTGCATGCTGGATAATTTGTTCCATCTTGCAGTTCAGTAATCAGTTACACTGAAATTGCTTTTAAGCCTGTCTTTTGAGTGCTTTCTTTCAATTACTGTATGTTTATTTCTGCAATTTTTTTGGTTCTGTTTCAGATCTACTGGATCATTTTTGTAGTTCTGCTTATTTTCAGATATATTCTGCTTCTTTCTTTCAACATAAGTATCTGAAGACTCTACATGCTTCTTTCTGCCAGATGCCTTTTCTTTCATTTCTCATTCATGATGCCTAGCTTATCTCTGTCTTTTTTCTTTCATTGTCCTTAAGAAATTATTTCGGGGAATTTTAAAATTATTTTGGGGAATTTTAGTTTGCTATTATAGTTAAAATATGCATAATATTCATAATGTTAACCATTCATAAGTTTATGTGGCATTAATACATTCACAATACCTTCATCACTGCCTATATCAAAAATATTTTCATCATTCCTACCAGACTCTCTGCCCCTTAAACAATAACTTTCCCTTCCTGTCTCCCCCAGTTCCTGGTCATCTCTGTTCTAATTTCTGTATCTATAAATTTGCCTATTCCAGGTATCTCATATAAATTTTATCACATATTTGCCCTTCTGTTTCTGGATTATTTAAATAAGGATAATGTTTCCAAGGTCTATTCATGTAGCATACATTTATCATGGGAATTTGTTGATGTGTAAGATGAGGGTATACTTCTCTTGAGAAGATTTGTGTTTGCATATGCTAGGTACCTAGAAGCAATACTAGTGTGGGACCACTTTTAAATTAAATTCACTGTTTATTTTTCTAAACCACTCTGGTAATATCACATTGACCTGCGAATATTCAGAAGGGCCTTCCTGCTGGTTATAGTTTCTCAGAGATGGGTTGCCACAACAAAAATCTGAATGGCCCAAACCACAGAAATGTATTTTCTCACAGTTTTGGAGGCTGGAAGTTCCAGATCATAGTGCTGGCAAGGTTGGTTCCTCTGAGGCCTTGCTCCTTGGCTTACAGATGGCCACCCACCTGCTGCTTCTATATGTGGTTGTTGCTCTGTGCTCTGGTGCCCCTGGTGTCTCTCTGTGTGTCCTACTCTCCTCTTATCATAAGGACACCTATCAGATTGGATTACAACAGACCCTAACAGCCTTGTTTTAATCTAATTACCTCTTTGAAGGCTCTATTTCTAAATACAGTCACATTTTGAGGTACTGGGAATTAGAGTTTCAACATATAAATTTTGGAGGGACCAAATTCAGTTCATAACTGAGGAAAGAGGTTTCTATTAGACTCTCCACTTTAGAGGGAACTTGACATTGGCACTTGTCCCCTTGGCGTCAGCAAACTGTTAAGATCGAATCCTACATTTACCTAACTCAGCAAAGGCCTTCAAGATACAAGAGATGTGGGTGCTCAGCTTCTCATATGTCCTCCTGGTTCCCGTTTCCATTTAGGTTTTAACCTATTAATTTCTTATTATCTTGTCACCTTTTCCATGTTTGAATAAATTAGCTTTGCATGTATCAGTATCACAAATGATATTCTACTGAACTTTATGTAGTAAATATTGAGCGTTTTGTCATTTTCATAAAAAGTATTTTCCCACCGTATTTGTGATTTCATTTCACTTTAGTTTTCAACATACAGAGAGGAAATGAGTAAGAATAGCAAGGCACTGAGCGCTGAGCACAGAGCTGGTCACCAAATGGGAGTTCATTAAATATCTGTTGAATAAGTGGATGTTCTTTGTTATTATGTAGTCAAATGTGCTATGCTTTTCCATCGTGAATTTTTTTATTTTTAGGCTTCAAATTAAGAGGATTATTTCTATCATGTATAAATTAAATGTGAGCTATATTCTGAAGTAAAAAAAAATCAATGATTCTAAAATATATGATAATACTACTATAGTTGAATTTAATATAGACCCTAACTTTATTTAGCCAATTTGATTAGTAACTATGCTCCAGGTCCCTGATGATACTATGGCTAAAGGCCTCATTAAATGTGATTAATACCCTGGATTTTATGGTTTTCTGTGCTCCTGAAGTAACTTAATCATATGGAGATATATGCCTGTACAAGAACAGTTTTCTGAGCCATTTCCAAGGATTTGGACCTTGGAGACATCAAACCAGTCTTAGAACATAACCTGACAAAGGAATTTGCTTTTCAGGGTCCTCTCTTAACTTCCCCACAACTTCCATAATTCCTTTTACCCTTCCCATTTGTAATGCCTAAGTGAAACAGTAAATCTTCACCTTGCTGACAATGGCTAGTACTCATGGGATGAGGTCCTCACTTCCAAAGGTCCCAGGAGCACACTCCTCATTTGGTGAGGTATCCTATTTATACCAATGACCTTCCCTATTTTCAGAGTTTGAACAGCTGCACAATATATATAACAGAATGGAAAGTAACATGACACGTTTCAAAGAGAAAATTGGGAAAGGGATATGTATCCAATGTTCCTTCCAACACTAAAAGGCTATGCACCTTTGAGTCAATATCATAAAAATAACAAGAAGACCAGCATGGAGCATGACGGAGAAGGCTGTTTTAGAGAAAATAATGTTGACTTCCTAAACCAAAGCTTGAAATAAAGAAAGAAGTGTTTAAGAAATAAAGTTACTGATAAGACTGTTAGTGAGTGAGAGAATTATACTTTTTAAAATATGAAAGTCTATTTTAAGAGGCAGCAATATTTCACCCAACATTTTTTTAATCATTATAGATTTAGTTATCATTACCCTTGAGACCCAGAATAATGTTTGTATGACTTTGTATTTGCAAGGTCTATCTAATAGTGCCTCACACATAATAACTGCTCAGTTCATGTGTTGTCTTAATGATTTGTGACAATCTCAAGAGTGATAGAGGATGTATGTGTGCATACACCATTAATAATAAGGAATTGTTAACACTTATTCCCTTAACCATGGTGCTTAAGGGATTGGAACTTTTGAGGAGACGCCTCAAATGGTATATAGACTGGCTTTGTGGTAGGACACTAACATATAGGGTGTAAAACTATTCTAAACCATCATTTTACAAGTCAAATTAATTTAACTCTCTTCCCCATCACCAAAAGACCTTCCTCGTCTGACTGTTCTCTGAACTCAAGCTGAAAAACCAAAGTAAAACGTGGAAGCCTCATAAGCCTAATCCCTCCACCAACACAGCCCCATCTTCCTCCTTGCCCCATCTTCCCCATTATGCACTCCATTAACTGGAAGCAAGTATTGTGCTACTTCCCCAAATTGCTACAATTACTAGATGCGGCCCTGGAAGAAACAGTCCTACACTTTCATTATCTTTGTCTCTGAAGTACACTCCCTGTTTCTAATAGTGTAGCAAGAAAAGAGTAATGTTGTTTTGCAGTTATTCAGTTGTCAAGGCTGCTTAGGAGAAAGTACAAAGAGCACACAAACAACACATGAATGTGTTAATAATTTTGAAATAGTTTTATTTTTCTTTTAATATAGGAATATACCCCACCCAATTTTACCCACTAACTATTTTCTGGGATATAAAGTGAGTTTTTTTTCTTCCCTTCTTTTCCAGAAAAAGTGAGTTTTGAATGGGAGAATGGGAAAGTCATGTTACTAAGATGAAGTAAAATCTTGTTCCCAGAAATCAACGGGTACCAAGATGGAAATATGGGGAAGGAACACAGATATGCTTGTTTGTAAAACTTGAGGCTGTGTCCAAGGCTCCTTTCTGCTCTAGAATTCTAAAATTCTGTGATCTGAATGAAGAAACGTGGTAAGGAGGAAAGAGAGGTGAGTGAAAGGTTTGGAGCTGCCTCAGAAATGAGTGGCATGGTCCATCTTAACTACAGTGACACAAGGCTGACTGGGAGGAATCAGGGCCTAAAGGTAGAGAGAGCTCCACCTATTCCACCTTCCTAGGGTAGGAAAAGTCAGTGGAAAAGTAAATCTAGCTTTAGAGGCTAGAAGGAGATGTAGAGACAAGTAGAGACTGATAACTAACTGGTTAGATAATGCAAAGTGGATACTGGGAGCTCTGCAGTCCAGAATTAGTGAATCCTAAATGGCAGATGAAGAACGGACTAGCAATCCAAGAGCTGTCAAACAAAGCAAGGAGAAGGTAGTATCAAAGAGGTTGACTGGGACTCAGATAGACCTCAAAAGATAGAATCTGCTTACAGAATTGGATTCAAGGTAGATCTTCTGACCCCAGGGGTAGGGGAAGACTAATGTTCAAAAGCAGATATTAGTAAAACTAAGTGGTAGATAATTGATGGCTGCAAATCTGATACTTCCATCAAGAGATGGGATCTATGACCTGCACTCTTAATTTTTGGAAGACTTTTTTATTGATTCATTCAACAGAATGCTGGTTTCTCAGTTCAGGCCATAAGCAACTGGAAGCTGCCACTTTCTGTCCCCGATACACTCACTCTTGGAAACTAGCTGCCATGCCGTGAGGACCCCCAAGCAATCTTCTTTTTTTATTTATTATAAAGATGTGGGGTGCAATTCAAGGTTAGGTATACAAATGTTGATTATGCAGGTATCCTTGTTGATGAGGTATGCCCCTCCTTCCCCTAGCAGTTTCCCTCAAGATACATACATGTGGAGGAAAAAAGATCCCTGTCCAGCAATCCCAGCTGACTTCTAGCCAACAGCCAGCATTAACTTCCCTGTTTCTGAGCAAACCTCCAGCCCCAGTTGTGCTACCCCAGCTGATGACAGTTGGAGCAGAGACCCGCTGTCCCTACCAAGTCTTGCCTGGATGCAGATTCATGAGCAAAATGAATGATTGCTGTTTTAAACAACTGAATTTTGAAGTGATTTGCTATGTAACAATAGATGATGAGAGCATTTATTATATTATTTTCTCTATTTTTATGCATGCATGAAAATTCTTATCATAAAATAATGTTTTACATGGGTACAGAAGCACAGTAGCATGGTGTGACTTAGTATTTGAGCCCTAAGAGGGCAATGTTTCTCAAATGGTGGTCTGGAAAACATTTGCATTAGCTTTCACCCAGCGTGCTCATAAAATAGATTACTGAACCTAACTAACCTCAGACCCAGAAAGTCAAAATCTCTCAGAAGAAAAAAGTACCAGCATTTTCACAGGCCTGCCTAGGAATTGATAGCCTTTGTATTAGTCTGTTTTGTGTTTCTGTAAAGGAATATATGAGGTTGGGTAATGTATAAAGAAAAGGGATTTCTTTGGCTCATGGCTCTGCAGGTTGTACAAGAAGCTTGACAGTGGCATCTCCTTTTGGTGAGGCCTCAGGAAGCTCTTACTTATGGCGGAAGGTGAGGAAGGATCCCACGTGTCACATGGCAAGAAGAGGAGCAAGAGAGAAGCCAGGTTCTTTAAAACAATCAGCTCCTAGCCAGGCTCAGTGGCTCAGCCTGTAATCCCACCTTGGGAGGCTGAGGTGAGTGGACCGCCTGAGCCCGCGGGTTCAAGACCCGCCTGGGCAACTTGGTGAGATCTCATCTATACAATAAATCAAAAAATCAGCCAGGCATGGTAGCACGTGCCTGTAATTCCGGCTACTCGGAAGGCTGAGGCAGAAGGATCACCAGAGTCTAGCAGGTCTAGGCTGCAGTGGCCGGGAGCAGCCACTGCACTCCTGTCTGGGCGACAGAGTGAGACTCCAACTCAATTAATTAATTAATTAATTAATTAAATAAAACAATCAGCTCTTGTAGGAACTAATAGTGAGAACTCACTCATTACTATGGAGAGGGCCCCAAGCCATCCCTGAGGGCTCTGTCTCCAGGACCCAGACACCCACTTGGCCCTACCTCCAACATTGGGGGTCATATTCCAACATGAGATTCGGAGGGAACAAATATCCAAATTATATTATCTCTTAAAGTTTGAGAAACTCTGGGCTGGAGCCATAGTTCTCAACCTTGGCTTCACATTGTCATCAGCTAGAGAATTATACAAAATACTGGTGCCTGTGTCCCCTCCTTAGAGTTCCTGGTTTAACAGTTTGAGGCACATATGGACCCTAGGATTTTTCAAAGTTCTCCAGATGATTCCTGTATGCAGCCAGGGTTGAGACCAGTGAGCAGGAAGGTGAGGCCCTGAAAGCCACAGAGAAGCCAGTTGCCACCACACATGTAAAGGGGAGGACTACATAAACTGGGAGCTAATACAGAGTCTGCTGGAGAAGGCCATCCATGAGGATGTGTAACTTGAAAGCGCAATGGGGATTCATCGTGCAACTATGTGACAAGGACTCAATACACTACATGGGGTGGAAAATAGGAAAGCGTGAACCAAAACTCCACATCATAATTTTGAACTAATGGGAAATAAAGACAATGAAGCACGGACTCAAGTTTTCCTTCATAGTTGAGTAGAAAATAGATGTTTTTCTACTGAAAGAAATTCTGATTTTCATTTTCCTTTCTAAATTATACTACCTCCACTTTAAGTTTTTCATTTCTCTCTTGCTATTTCAAAGGCACTCCTAAGCATACCTTCCTATTTGGACCCCTGATTTCAAGGGATATGGTGAGTCATTAAAGAAATGGACCTGTGGGAAGATTTGCTAGGTGCCAGGAATAAGCAAGAAGCTTCCAAGGGATTGTAAGCCTGGCACATGTGATGGAGCACAAATTATGAATGCATGAGTGTTGAGAGTTTTCTCCCATTCTCCACTGCTTAAGAGAATTTTGTATGTGTCTACTTGGTCTACTTGGTTTTAACCCTCTTCCTCTTCCTTCTCCCCAAATGGAAGATAATTTAGGTGGATGAACTGGGAAGAGAGAAGAGATACCAGAAAACCACACTGGCTATTTATTGAGATAATTCTACTCTAGTATGATTGAAACAAGTTTTACCTTGGCATGTGAGAGAATGATATAGGAGAGGAAAGGGGTACAACTAAGGGATGTTGTAGATTACAAAAGGAATCTCTATTGACATTTTCTGAGAAAGCCAAAGAAGAGGATTGAGCTGCTTTTTACATACTTTCATTTGCTCCTTGACTGCATCGCCCATCTTGAGACTGACTCCAGACACAGGAATATTGCATACATATGAATGTAGTTTTAGAAGTTGCATTGCTTTCCCAGGGATTTTCTGCTCTCCTTGTAAACCAGGTGAAGCGTTCTTAGGCCAACATTCCACCTTTTCACCATTTATACAAACTTTTATTAATAAACTTCCAAGAATTACCATATATATTTGACTAATCAGTTTTTTAGCTAACAAAAAAAAAATTAGTTTTGGTTGCCCTGTTGCAGATGGAATCTCAAATCTAAAATATTTTATGGGTAGTCATATGAGAGGAAAAAGAAAATAATTCTTCCTGGTAGTAGTTACATCAACCACTATCTATATTTTATAAACCCAATCTACAATCTATCGTGAGGAAGAACTAATTCTCATTTGCATAAAAATAACTGGACAATCGAGTTAGTGGGAAATGGTTCTGAGTAGAGTCTTTGGGGGTGGAGAGACTTAATGTTTCCCAAATATTGGTGGGTTCCCCCACCTTTCCCCACCTCCTTGCAGTTGGGTTGGGGCCACATAACTAGACCTGAACAAAGAACTTCAAGTAGAGGGGATGTTTTTGTCACTCACTTCTATGCCTGTGCATTTCAAAGCCAATGTTTCCTCTATTCCTCTCTTCCACGGAACCTGGAATCTACAGAATGCAGATGGCATCACTATATAATAAAAGTAACCCAGACTCTGAAGTCACAGTTTAGATGAAAGTTCCAAGTAGAGCCTGCCTCCGGCTGTGATATGAGTGATGAGTACACTCTTGCTATGTTAAGCCACTGAGAACTTGAGGTTTATTTGTAACTGAAGCATCAACCAGCTTTACCCTGACTAACCCTATCCCTATGAAAAATGGGAAGAGACTCTGGTATCCTCACTGAAAAACTGTGCAGAGGGAGAAAAGTTTGCGGCTACTTGAGACAGCCACTCAGGAAGGCTACATTCCCATTTAGAGAGGGCTGCAAGAACAGATTAGGTAGAAACATGTGAGGCAGAATCACTTTTCAACTATTTTATTTGCCCAGATTCTCTGAGATTCCCACTGATCTCCTAACTCATACCTTTTGTGATAAACTTTTCAGTAAATGTTACTATGTTGACCTGAGGTGAAGCTCTGGTCAGAATTTTGTGTGAATTTGAGGATGATGTGGCAGTGCCTGTGAAGAAGCCCTAGTCTTAATCTTCTTAATGGTTTCAACACTGCCTTCTCATGCAACCAGTTGATATTGAAGACCTTCTGTAGCCTATAAGATGGTCCCAGTCCACAAAGATCTTTTTGGTCAAGGCTGATTGATTTAAAAGTAAACTGACCTCTTGACTTTAGAACTCCAGAACTTTAAAATAGTGTTACTTAGCTTTAGAAAAAAGGATATTTATTTTCATTCTTAAATAAGTAGTAACCAACAGCAAATTAAACTAGATTGCGATTTCAGAAATCAGCCCTTTATTTAAAACAAAGACCTTTCCTTAAAGACCCAACAATATCATGTTTGTAAAGCCCCAGTTGGACAATGGATATGAAAGAGCTGTGTGAACCATTTGTTTTGGATACTATCCATAGACATGCTCTCTCACTGGGTTTTAAAGAAATAGAGAATCATCATCTTATTTTTAAAAAACTACTTAAAAAAATAAAAAATAAAAGACTATTTAACCATCTCCTCCAAATGTAGATTTATGCTCACGTAGACAGCTGCCTTGTAGGTGCCTTTGTTCTGTTAGTTGATAGAGCTGTGGATGTCCCCTCATAGACTGTCTCTGCTCCAATAGTGTACAATCTGGTTATTATGTGAGTTTTATTTTTTTAAGCACCAAAACCCAGTATTTAGCCCGTGGGTTTCTTTATTACCATCTAAGGAGTCCTGGCAGACTGGAGTCATTTTTCCCTCTGAAAGACCTTTAAATGATTCTTCATGCTTTTGTCACATAATTAAAATTAGATTACTTCAACTCCCTGTTGGCTGGCCTGAGTGGGGGCCCTTGTAAAGCCTCCAGCTGGCCCGGGGGCCTTTGAAAGGAGGAATATGGTCCAAACACACTCAGCCGCTGCCTCGCCCCACCCCCAGCCTGGAAGTCATTGTGCTCCTTGCCAGTTAGACAAGATTTACCCAGAGTTC
Organism: Carlito syrichta; assembly: GCF_000164805.1. NCBI lineage: Eukaryota > Metazoa > Chordata > Mammalia > Primates > Tarsiidae > Carlito > Carlito syrichta. The sequence continues at coordinate 34,587 of NW_007231621.1, read as the reverse complement.
ATCAATGGCTGCTTATTTTCCAAGGGCCGGATTTTTCATTCTGAAGAATGTGGCGTCAGAGATTGGTATGTTTGTTTCTAAGGAGCTGGAGCCGTCCCGGACCCCTATTTCTCAGCACCCAGAGAGCTCACCTTTGAGTGGTTTGCCTGGTTGGTCAGCTGAAATGATGACCAGAGATTGCAGTTGAACGGGTATATTGTAGTATGTGTTTGCTTCCAAATAAATGGTTTTTCAGCTGAGGCGGAATTCAAAATCCTTCTCTCTTCTCTGGGCCCTTCTCCTTTAAACCTCACCAACCCTCTGCCAATAGGACACTCCCTGGCTGTGTTTCTACAGCCTAAATTAGGACTTCACACTGAGCAGTGAGAGCTCCCATCACTGGAGACAGCACAAAGTGATTCCTCGCAGCACACCTACTCCAGTCGAATTTTCAGCATCTGCTCTTCTCTTTCCTTCTTGATTTCCCTTTAAAAAAAAAAATAGAAGCCGTACAAATAAAGATTAGTGTTAGTATCTGTCAAAGAATCCCAGCTCCCTCTGCTGAAAGAACAGCTCTTGTCATTCACTCTCGGCATTTTCTCTAGCCAAATGCCTCCTTCACAATCTTTCCCTGGGTTATTTCTTCCCTTTGCCTGCCTTTCACCCATTCACTTTCTATTATATTAATACATATAGAACAGCCACTAAAAAGAGGATTTGAATTCCATCAGTTGTGAGTTAGACCCTTACCTCAACAAATTATTAGCGCTGTGACCTTCAGCAAGTGGCTTAACCTCTGTGAACTTTATTTCCTTATCCCAAAGTAAGGAATAATACTACCCATCTTAAATGACTGTAGGGAAGATTAGGAATAATACAATTAATGCCTGAACTGTGGTAAGTGCTTGTCAGCAGAGCACAGAAATTACACTCTTATGTTTAGCTATTAAACAATGACTTCTCTATCTCTCTTTTTTTAACTGTGCCTTTTTTTATTTTAAGGATGTGGGGTACAAATCAGGATTAGGCATACAAGTGGTCATTGTACAGGTAAAGTTTGGGCCTCCCTCTGATCCCCACTTCACCTGGTTTGAGATCAGGCATGCTGATTGATGTTATGTCCTCCACCTCCCCTGGCAGCATCCTGCTACTGCTAATTCCTTTCTAATAGTATCATGGTAAATGTTCAGGGTCCACGTATGAATGAGAACATGTGGCACTCAGTTCTTTGTCTCTGTGATACCTCACCGAGTATTATAGGCTCTAAATCCATCCAAGTTGCTATGAAGTCCATATGTTTGTCCTTTATGACTGCATAATATTTCATCATACATATGTACCATATGTTAAAAAATCTTATCCTTGATGGGCAGCATGGTTGTTTCCATGTTTTTGCTACTGTAAATAGTGCTGCAATAAACATGCATGTGCAGGTATCTTTTTTGTAGGATGATTTGAGTTCCTCTGGGTATATCCCCAGTAGGGGGATTGCTGGTTCAAATGGAGGGTCAATTTCTAGTTCTTTAAGAAATCATCACACTGTTTTCCATAGAGGTTGAACTAGCTTGCATTTCCACCAGCAGTGTCGAAGACTTCCCTTTTCCACACCTTCCCCAGCATCTGTTGTTGTTTGTTTTATTAATGATGGTCATTCTTATCAACTCCAAATGGATCAAGTACCTAAATGTAAAATCTCAAACTATAAGAATCTTAGAAAACCCAGAGGCACCCTTGTGGGAATCGGAGTAGGCAACCAATTCCTGATCAAAACTCCAGATGTCCGTTCCATAAGAGATAAGGCAAATGGGACTTCAATAAGCTGAAAAGCTTCTGCAAAGCAAAAGAAACCATCAACAGAACAGGAAGACAGCTCACAGAATGGGAAACAATATTTGCCAAATGTATATATGACAAAGACCTAACATCCAGAATCTATAAGGAACTCAAGTGTGCCAAAAGGAAAAAAACAAACAGCCCCATTAAAAAGTGGGCAAAAGACATGAATAGACACTTCTCAAAAGAAAATATACGGGCAGCCAACAGACCCATAAAAAAAGTGTTCAGCCTCACTAATCATCAGAGAAATGCAAATCAAAACCACATTGAGATACCACCTCTCTCTTTTGGTAAGAGGCAGTTAATTTCTCTAACCTATTTACTATCAAATCCCTAACAATACAATAAACATTTAATCCCCTAAAAATGATAGCTGTCATATAATTTCTGCCAAAACATCTCAACTGCTTTTTGGTGTGTACATGAGGTGTGTGTGTGTGTGTGTGTGTGTCTGTGTGTGTGTGTGTGTGTGTGTGTGTGTGTACACCTAACACAATGTGCAATGTGCCAGGCACTGTCATCTGAGATAAGCACTTTGCATGGATTCTGTTATGTGAGATAGCTTCTATTACATACCCATCTTACAGTGAGGAGATCAAGGTTTAGGGATCAAAACTTGCCTGAAGCCCCTCAGTTAGCAACAGGCAAACCTGGGATTTGAGTCCAAGCAGTCTGGCTCTGAAGCCTGCACTCTGTGCCTGTTTCTCAGGGATACAGGAAAGTCAGTCAAGAAATAAAGACTGAGAGTATTCTTGGGAAAAAAAGAATGCAGAAGTCCCTGCAAACCTGGAGACATCCTTTATGGCCCTATTCCCACAGTACTTTTCTATCTTTCTGGATCTGCTGCGTCATTGGAGCTTAACCCAGGAGCAATGGTGTCCCTCAAGGGACATTTGGCCATGTCTGGAGACAGTTTTGGTTGTCAAAGTTGGAAGGGTGGTGGTAGAGTGCTACTGTTATCTAGTAGATGAAAGTCAGTGATGCTACTAAATATCCTACAATGCACCGAACTGCTCACTCCACCTCTCCCCAAAAAGGATCACCCAGCACAACGTGTCAGTAGTACTGAGTTTGAGAAAAGCTTTACATCTAGGAACTGTCTTCAATTTCTTCCTACAAAAGGGTGGGGAGAATAAGGGAACCCATGCACCTGTTTTTCCAATGCTACCATCTGACATGAAGCTTTAAAGTCAATGCCACAGCAGTTCAGCTATACAATGTCATCTATTGGAGGTTAGGATCATTCAAAAGCAATAAATGCTCAGATTTTATTTAAAACATTTAGACAATGGTGCTAAAGGATTTAAAAATTAGAAAAATAATAGGGTCTATAATTCTTATTATGCACAACTTAAAATACTTTAGGACCTTTAAAAAAATTAGGAACTGGCCAGGTTTGATGGCTCATGCCTGTTATTCCAGCACTTTGGTGGTGGCAGGAGGATCACCTGAGGCCTGGAGTTTAAGACCAGCTTTGGCAACATAACAAGACCCCCATCTCCACGAAAACAAAACAAAACAAAACATAGGCATAGTGGCATATGTCTATCTGCTCAGTTACTTGGGAGGCTAGATTCGTGGGAGGCTGAGGCAAAAGAATCACTTGAGCCTAGGAGTTCAAGGTTTCAGTGAGCCATGATGGTACCACTGTAGTCCAACCTTAGCTACAGAACAAGATCTTATCTCTAAAACAATACATGCATGCATACATACATACATACTAAAACAAAAACATTAAGGAACAAATGTCACTAATATCAAATGACAAATCATTAAATACAAGTCAAGACTTAAATGCAAGTACGGATTTGTACCAGTAGCTTAGAAAACATTGCTAATTGTGTTTTTATACCAATTTGAATATAATGTGCCTTAAGCAGTGAGACTGTATGACTCCAAAAGAAAGACTGGGGGGAAACAGAGTGAAAGGTATACAGAATCTCTTTTTCTCTCTCTCTATTATTTCTTGCAACTGCGTGCAAATCTAACAATGGGTTCTAAAATATTCAGAATTTAATTTTTTTAAATGAGAAAAAGGATAAAGGAAAGAAAGAAAGAAAAACATGTACAAAATTGCCTTTTGCTTTTTAAAATTAATTTCTGCTTATAACAAATTACTACCAGTCACATTTGTTTTTAATATGCATTTTCAAGATAAAGTTATTATGTATGATAAACCTGTGGGAAGAACATGAACACTCTAACAATAAACTACTCTTCTGGACTGGGCAGGATGAATTTATCCATCAGATGCTGTAGGCACAGGGTCTAGGGCCTCCCAAAATGTTTTAATCTTCATTTCTTTTAAAATCAGAAAAAATGAATATAATGATCAATAATATTACAAATATTATATTTTGTTATATTCTTTTTTATCAATGTTTTTTATTATGATATTGTGGGGTACAGTTAAGGGTTAGGTATACAAATATGCTTTGTTCAGGCACCCTTGTTGATAAGAGGTGTCTCCTCATCCCCAGACAGATATTTACAACCATTAATCCCATCTCCCTCCTCCTCCCCCCCCATAGTTTCCCACCACTGTCAGTCATTTTCTTATAACATTACGTTGGATGTTCAAGGTCCACTATATGAGTGAGAACATGTGATACTCAGATCTTTGTTTCTGTGAGAGATCACTCAGTATTATAGACTCTAGTTCCATCCAGGTTGCTGCAAAATTCATGATTTTGTTCTTTTTTTATGGCTGCGTAGTATTCCATCTTGTATATGTACCACATTTTTAAAATCTAGTCCTCTTTTGATGAACAACATGGTTGCTTCCACGTTCTTGCTATTGTGAACAATGCTGCGAAAATTCTTAAATATGAATGTCATAATAATGACTAGATATATAATAATGAGTCCAGCCTAGATTATATTAATCTTTATATCAACATAGTCATAAAATATCATTAAAAGATTCCTGGAGGAAGATGGCGGGTAGAGTCAGTCAGACTATGCAAGTCCTAGTGTGACTGCCTAAGTGTATGGACAATTTTGCAAGTGAGTCTGTGAGCAAGTGGACATGTGAGTGACTGGCTGAGTAGGGACTCGGGAGCAAGTGGTCAGGGCTCTCCTAGTGAAGTAGCAGGTGCAGCAGCTGCTCTGTTTGGACCCTAGAACTTCCCAGGGTGCAGAAGCTGAGAGCCATTTTTTTTAAATCAGCAAAGCCCTTCCCGGGAAGGAGCTGCTGGGAGTGACTGTTGGCTCCAGGCTCTGCCTCTCCACTGCAGCCCTTGGTCAGACACTGGCAGTAAGGGCTGTGGAGAAAGCACAGTGAGGGAGCCAGAGGCAGAGACCCACTGGAGAAGATGAAACAGACACCCTGCCACTGAAAACTGGGCAGGGAAGTGCTCTGGCTTGCTCTCCATGGAGCAACAGACCTGATCTCTGTGACTGGCGGGTTAACCACTCAGCGATTGATTGTGACCCAGAGGGAATATCCCAAAAGCACAAATACTAGAGGGACAAGACAAGTGCTGAGTCTCAGGCGACTCACCCCCTATGCTGATTCAGCCATAAGACAAAGGGTGTGATTAGAAAAGGACAAGGAAGACCCCTGAAGAGATCAGTAGTGAGTCAAGGATGAATCCAACCCCCTCATCCCCAGCAATCCTCTGAACATCAGACCCACATGACTGGGCACGACTGAGAGGGAGAAACAGGTAGATCCCGGACATCAGCTGTGATAGGAGGACTCTACTCCAGGATAATCCTGGCTGGGGCACCCCCCTCCACCACCCCAACCATCAGTACCAGGGGAGGAGACAATCCTGCACCTCTGCACCAGAGGGGATCCCCCTGACCATGTGAGAGTGGGAGAGGAGGAATGAAGCTCACCCACTTCCACTGCCCTCTCCTCTTTCACTGAGCCAGGCACCGGGGAGATTGTGAATGTGGTGGCAACTCCACAGCAGAGGGGTTTACCTGTGAGCAGCTGAGAGAAACAATTACAGAACCTGCCACAAGAGGGTAGGTTGGTTTTTGGTTTTGGGGTTTTTTTTTACATGTGTTCTTTGTGTGTGAATATGTATGTGTGTTCCATCTGTATTCCCCATACCTTTTTATTTATTCTTCTTTTTTCTCTCTTTCTTCTTTCATTTTTTGTTTTCTGTTTACGTGTGTACGTGAATGATTGAGTGTTCATCCTTCAGTCTTTTGTATGATGTTTTTTGTTCTTCTCTTTTTTTAGTTTAATGTGTATGTGCATATATGTGTGAGAGTTTGATTTGCATTCCCCCTTTTTTTCTTCTTCTTCCATTTTGTGTTGGGCATGTGTGTGTGTGTTCAGCTTTCCTGTTTTTTGTTTTTGTTTTGCTTTGGATATTTTCCAGTTTGTTTTGGTGTGTGTGTGTGTGTGTGTGTGTGTGTGTGTGTATAATTGTTTTTGGTTTCTGCTTTTGTTTTCCTGTGACTTTTTTATTTTTTATTTTTTGTCCATCTTATTTCATTCTACTTTTCTCTGTTCTCCTCACTGCTGTTACCATATCTTGGACCCACTGGGTACACACACATACTCATTGCCTCATCATATAGGGTGGTGGTGGGGAGTGGGTCTCAGGGAACACACATACCCATTGCCTCATCATATAGAGTGGCAGAGGGAGTGGGTGTCAGGGAACCCATAACCCAGTCAATGAACATTGTGATTTGCAAGTCATTTCTGAATCCTAGCTCCCCATCCTCCACCTTAGTCAACTCTCAAAACTACAAGAGACAGTAAAGCTTCCCACCCTCAGCCCTGTTTAAAAATAGAACAAATTCAAAGCCCTGATGAGGAAAGAATAGAAAATTTAACAAACATCAGAAGCAAAAACATCTCCCACTGCCATAGAATAACAGAACTAAAGAGAAAAGAAAGAGATCTGCCACAAATGAGGAAAAATCAACAGAAAAATACAGGTAATTCCCAGTGTAACAAGGAGAAAATGCCTGAAAAACCAAACCTCAGAGCCCAAACAATGGAAGTTGCCAGAAGTTCTCAGGTGTAGCCTGGTACACTGGCCTCAGCAGAGTGACCTTTCTCTTGCTCCCTGCCCTGAGCTCTCATCTGCTCACCAGGATCCCTGTGGAGACCATCCAGCTACATATATGGGCCTGGAACTGGGATGAGAGGTACTCAACCCTTTTGGGACAATCCTTGAGCAAGGAAAGTTGAGCCTGGGAGTAAATATTCCTCCTTCTCTTATGGATAATTCTCAAGTATATTCTAGAAGATTTCTTAGAGGATCTGCAGTGGGCTAGGGCCCCAACTGACAACAGGAGAAACCAGCTCAATGACACCACTTTGAGTTGACTTTCCTTCTTGCCTCATGGAACTCTCCTTAGTACTCCCTCTCCTGTGGCTGCTCCTTTGGCTCATTTCTCTAAATTCATTAGCTGCACAAATTCCTACCCTAAGGCCATGCTTTATCAGACTCAGACAGTAGGCCTGGCCAGGAGAGCAACATGGTATAAGCAGTCTATGGTCATAAGCCAAGGCTCACAATCACATTACCACACCAAGCCCCCAAAGAAGGACGTTGATTTCAACACCCTGTACATTATGCTAATATGTACTTGCTGCTTACAGTGTGGCCACAACTGAGTGTCCACAAATTGCAGGCTTGCAAAATTCAAGTGAGTCTGGTAAAAGGAGGAAGTCATTTAAAATAGTTCCAAAATGTCAGAGGAAATTACCATGATTAGGGCATATAATTTAACATATCCCTCTTTTTATTGAATTTGATGGAATTTCTTTTTCCAACTAAAATGTTATTAAAATGTGTTGCAGCCAGGCTCAGTGGCTCAGCCTGTAATCCCGCGCCTTTGGGAGGCTGAGGTGAGTGGATTGCCTGAGCCCGCGGGTTTGAGACCCGCCTAGGCAGCGAGACCTCATCTCTACAATAAACCAAAAAAAAATTAGCCGGGCATGGTAGCGCATGCCTGTAATTCCGACTACTCGGAAGGCTGAGGCAGAAGGATCGCCGGAGCCCAGCAGGTAGAGGCTGCGGTGGCCAAGAGCAGCCACTGTACTCCAGTCTGGGCGACAGAGTGAAACTCCAACTCAAAAAAAAAATGTGTTGGTACCCTTAAAAAGGAATTTTCCATTTAACTCCCTGAATTTCATTTCTCAGTGAGAAACTGCCTACATATTACACAAAGACATCTGCAAACATTCACACAAGTGTGTTTACAGGAACATCTTGAGACCAACAAGGAGCCTCGTCCATTATTCCTATTTTTAAATAATATATTTGAGTACCAATTTTTTATTGTTATGAGAGTTGACTCACAATTCTTTTAATGAAAAGAGAGATAAAAATAACTGTGTCAGAAAACTTGTTGTAAATACTTTTAAGTTTTGATCCAAGGAAAAAGGAAATGAATGAGCCAAAGATGGGAAGGCAATAAAGATGATGAGATAACAATAGAAAAAGTGCTAGATAACCAACGAATAGCTTAGAAAACTAAAAGGAGGAGGTGAGGATAGGGAGAGGAGACTTTGCGTTAAGTCTAATCTCTTTACTTCCCAGTTATTAGGACTGAGAGGGCCCAATAAGCTGTTGCTTCTGTGGTATACAATAATAAATTCTAAAGCCTAGTCTACTATAGAATTTCTTATCTGTTTCAATTACTTCTTTGTTTTAAAATAATAAGTGTGTGTGTGTTTGTGCCCATTGATATAGTAGCTTTTATCCTGTATTTCCTTATCAGGTTAGTTGTCCCCTATAGGATTTCTGAGGGAATGGGACACAAGGTAAGTGTATTTTGATAGTTTTGATCATCACCCAAATGGCAGAAACACAGACCTGGGAAAACATATTCAGCAGTTCAGTGGAGTATCTTGGTTAATCAAAAGGTGGCACGTGATTGATAGAGAGCTCACATAAGGAAATTTAGTATATGATAAAAGTAATATTCCAAATAAACGGGGAAGAGGTGAATTATTCAATACATGATATCAGAACTAGGAGGTAGCCACCTGGAAAACCTTAAAATACATTCACATCACATTCCTTGAACCAAAATAAATTTCAGAGAGAAATATAATTAAACGTAAACAATAAGACCATAGAGTAGTAAAAGAAAACAAAAAAATTGTAAATAATTATGGAATGGGGAAAGACCGTTCTATAACTTAGGACACAGAAACTATAAAAAAGATAAATTTAACTACATAAAAATTTAAAATTCTGCACAGCAAAGAAAGAGCATTCAGAAATCAAGACAACAACAAATAAAAATATTTGCAACTCATATCACAGACACTGAGATAATCTCCTAATATATAAAGACTTATAAATTGTTCTTAGATACATCCAAAGATGCCCAATCTCACTCCTACTAAAGGAAATGAAAAATAAAACCATAAAAAGGCATAGTTTGGCAGCTAAGGATGAAGCAATTTCAGGACTTCTCAAACCTAACATGCCTAAAAACCACCGGAGATATTACTAACATGCAGGTTCTGATTGAGAAGGTCAGGGTGGAGCCTGAGAATCTGCATTTCTAGCATGTCCCTGCTGATGCTTTTGCAGCAGACCCACTGACACTTAGTGGAACATGCATTGCTTGGGGCATGTAAATTTATGTTATCTGTTCAGAGAGCAATTTGATAACATCCTCCAAAGTAAAAGTACATATCTTTGTCAACAATCCCACTTTAGTAATTAGCCTATGATATATTCATCTATATGCAAAATTACATGTGAAGAAAGGAATTTACTGCATCGCTACTAATTATGGCAACAAAAAAAGTAGAATCCATATGAATATCCTTCAATGGAGGACTGTTTAAATATGTAATCCATTGAGAAAAGAAAAGAACTTTGATCTGAGGAATGCAAGTGCTTATAATTATCAGAAATACATAACAATGAAAAGGCAATGATACTTCCCCCTTGAGCTAAGTATTCATCCGCTGGCTATTGCTATATGTAGCTATAAATTAACCTAATAATGTCAAACTGGACACTGTAATCCACACCTTCCAGCTTAACAATACATATCCAATCACCAATCGATGTTATTTCTATAAACCAATGGGAATTTCTGACAACTATATTAGTCCACTTGCTGTCCCCAATTTTTACCTTTAAAAATCCACTTGTGCCGGGCTCAGTGGCTCAGCCTGTAATCCCGCGCCTTTGGGAGGCTGAGGTGAGTGGATTGCCTGAGCCCGCGGGTTCGAGACCCGCCTGGGCAGCGAGACCTCATCTCTACAATCAATCAAAAATCAGCCGGGGGTGGTAGCGGACGCCTGTAATTCCGGCTACTCGGAAGGCTGAGGCGGAAGGATCCCTGGAGCCCAGCAAGTCGAGGCTGAGGTGGCCAGGAGCGGCCACTGCACTCCAGTCTGGGTGACAGAGTGAGACTCCAACTCAAAAAAAAAAAAAAATCCACTTGTAACTACTACTAATCACAGTGTATATTCAGAGGAACTCGAATCTAGGCCCCAGGTTGCAGTCCTTTGAGCTAATTGTCCGGACACTGACTCTTTCTCTTTCCCCTTATACCTGACTTCTTTCTGCCTCTCCCTCAGGGAGCAGTTCCTGGCCAAGGCTGGCCTCTGCCGGATATGCATATTCCCAAGTACAGAGAAGTCATGGGTGCCTGTAATTCAGCAGTGTTGAGAACAATATGGGCGGCACCCTTATTCATTGTGATTGTAACCACCATGTAGTAAATTGAATAGCTAACTTGCTTGACTATAAAACTTTGCGGTATTATCCTGGTGGTGGGCTATTTCTTCACAGATTGGCCGCCATCAATGCCTCCTGGACAGAGTCTTTCTTCACAGACCAGCTGCCATTAGTGTTTCCTGTAAGTGCTAATAAAACAATGTCTTTCCCTGCTGTACCTGCAGGTGACTTCTTTGGAATAAGTAAAGAACCTTTTGCACAAACCCTCTCAGATTTGGGTTTGCCATATTACAGATCCTCAAGCTTGGCCCAAATAAACTCTCTGCTTATATTAATTTTGTCTCAGCTTCTTTGTTTTAGGTCAACACTATAGATTTGAATATACAGATGGGAGAAATAATAAGGCTAATGCTGATGTGGAAATTTTTCCAAGGTATTTTAATTACATAAAGAAGGTTTCAAAGATACAGTATTGAATAAGGAAAATCTACATTTATTTGAGCCTCTATGTGTAAGTGCTTGTTTGTGTGTGTGATGGTTTTATTGAATGGGCAGAAGGCATAATTTTTTTCCCTCTTCATTACCTGCACAAACCTGCTCTGTGATCTTGTCCTTTCCCTGCCTCAAAGGAAACCTCAGAGAGATTCCATAGCTTCCAACATACATGGATAACATGAAGTCTGGCAGTTAAGTTCACAACCTCATCTGAGAAAAAGTGCTACATATCTCATTGTTGAATATCACTACAGTCACCTCCAGAGTACTCCCCCTGGAAAGCTGTGCACAGATGCCAGCACCCAGTCCACTTGTCAAAGCAATTTTGGAACTTTTTTCCTGGAATGGTCACCAGAGCTGTAGTCAAGAAAATGTCAAAGTTTTGAATTAAAGCAATGAACAAACATTAAATTTCTTGTCAAACTTGGCAAGAGTGGAAGTGAAATCAGGGACATATTAGTCCAAGTTTATGGGGATAATGCCACCAAGAAAAATAGCAGTGTACAAATGGATTAAACATTTTTCTGAGGGAGAGAAAGTATCACTGAAGTAGAGCCATAAGAACAGCCAGTAACAAGCAGAACCGACAAAAACATTGCAAAAATCCATTGAACTGTGTGTAAAAATCATCAGTTGACTATGAGAAGCATAGCAGACCAAATAAACATTGATAGAGAAACAATCAGGAAAATCTTAACTAAAAATCTTGGCATGAGAAAGGTGTGTGCAAAAATAATCCTAAAGGAGCCCTTGCATCATGACAACGTACCAACTCACACAGCACTGTCTATGAGGGAGTTTTTAGTCAGTGAACAAATAACTGTATTATATTCACCTGGTCTCCAGTTACTTTTTTCTTTATCCAAAGATAAAGGAAATATTGAAAGAAAGACATTTTGATGACATTCAGAACATCAAGGGCAATATGACAACAGATCTGATGGCCATTCCAGAAAGAGTCCCAAAATTCCTTTGATGGGTGGATTAGGCACAGGCATCAGTGCATAGCTTCCCAAGTGGAATACTTAGAAGGTGATTACATTGATGTTCAGCAATGAGGTATGTAGCACTTTTTCTCAGATGAGTTCTCGAACTTAATTGTCAGATCTCATGCATATGTGTAGACACACAAACAGTACAGTGCTGTTTACTGCCAGCGTAGCTGTCTTTCTGTCTGCTCTGCCACTACAGATGGTCGCAGCTTCATACCCTTAGATTGCTCCTACACCAGTCATCAGGCACTGTTCCACGTGACCCTTGAGCTCCAGAAGACACACCTCAAACTGTCCAAGTGCACTTCTTGAAGTCCCTCTCAGGATTGAGGAGCAGAAACTTCTTGTTGTTTAAGCTACTATTTCTGGAATGTCCGCTACTTTCTTCATTTAAGAGATGTAGGTATGGATCCTATTGATTTAGACCCCTAATATCTGGCAGTAGAGATCTTTTGTTCCTACAATCTCAAACTTGAAGATTTTACATAAACCTCCAGATTTCTGAAAATCTGAAAGATCTGTCAATATAGGGTTTGCACTCTTCTTTTGTAACACTTGGCTGGAGCTGACCAATGGTTGCCCCTTTAGTGGGGTCCTCCAGGGTCCGACATTCCCAGTACTCCCTGTTGTCCTGGGTCCGTTTATTATAATGCCAGCACTATAGTCTTTCTCTACCCTCCTTTTTTTTCCATTGGTATCCATTTGAATTTGTGACCCCTGCACTGGACAGTATTAACAATGGAGCAAGACAAACCTGTAAAGCTTCAGGATAGTCTACTACTTTTTTCAAAAGTTTTCTCTGATTTTAACTCTTTTCCCCTCTCTCCAAACCCAGGAAGTTAGTGTTTTCTTGCTGTTCCAAGTTTCACTATCCTGAGAGAAAGAAATGCGATCATCTCATCATCACTAAATTGTTAGTGATTGAATATATTCTTCGGGAAAAAAATAGCCAAGAGTTGTTTAACCTTTCCAAATGGTAAAATTCCAGCACTTTGGCACTTGAATGAATGGAATATCTTGGACCAGGAGACTCTTCTCTAAGACCCTTCAAACCAAGTCTTGTGGGCAATTACTCCGTCTCCATTTTATGTCAGCCAACTCAAATCTTTGCCAAAATGATCAGAACAGCTGTTCCTTTTTGTATCTCAGACTTGCCAGGGAATCCCTGCCCTAGTTGGGTTCTTTCTGGGAAAAATATTTATATAAATCATTCCTATTCTGGGATGGGGTGCCCTGTGTGTTTTAGCCTACCAGAAGTTTAATATGTGCTAACGTGTGGCTATAAAAAAAAGAGAAAAGAAAATAAAACTTGAACATAAACTTAGCCGTATCCATAGATAGAGACAGCATAAGAAGTAGTTTAATTGTGCTCTGAAATCTTAACTCACATCTGGGGATTTGTACAGATCATTCTGGGAGTCTACATTTTGAGAAGAATGCTGACAAGCCAAGAGCGTGAGGAGAGAAGTTGGAACCAACCCAACAATAAGAGAAGACTAAAGGACTCTGTGTCTGCCTTCAAAGGTTTAAAAAGCTATCACTCAGAAGAGGAACCACATGGATTAGGTCTTTGTTGTGCTAAAGAACAAACTAAGACCAGTGGATATAAGTTAAGGGATGAGAGTAGGAGGAGATTTTGGCTCGGGAAATAAATTTAACAGCTACTAGATAGAGATTGGAGAAAACTGACTTTCCCTTCCACTAAAAATAACCTGAAAGAGGCTGTTTGACCATCTGTTTTGAATGCTATAGAAAGAATCCTACCCTGGTTGGTGGCCTGATTTGATTTTTGTTGGGACTCTTCAGACCAAATTCCACATTTGTATGAATTCCGCTTTCATATCCTAAAGAACATATAGATCCACAAATGCAACATAGCATCTCTACCTACTCCACTTGAATTTCAGTGTCATCATTTAGGTCCAATCGCATCAGTGATCTTTCAGACCTCGTATCTGTATTACTAAAGTCACTGATTCCTGCAATTTTTTCTTTATGCTTCTTGGATGTGCATACTTTGTATTCTTTGTTGTCAGTAAGCATGTGAAATAGATTTTCACTCAGCAGGTTTTCCAAATTGCTCTTGCAAAGAAAATGATGTGGCCAATTGTTTATTCCATGGATAGCCTTTTTCTGTCCCTAAAATGTGGCCAACGTATATATGACTCACATTCACAGGACAGAAGGATTATTCTGGCTTATGTTTTTACTTCTTTTGGCCAATTGGAGAGTTATTTATAAACATTTATTGATTCGGATTCATAAACCAAAGTGGAAAAAAAAAATCATACTGTGCTGGTTTCTATGGTAACTAGCATTTCACACATGTATTTGCCAGCAGTGATGGCTCAGAAAAGCAACTCAAAGCCTACCTGTAGCTTCTAACTGCATATTTACTTCCTTTCATTTTTAACTGAAAATTGGTGATTTCCCCTACCAGTGCCAAGTGATAGCATTGTATTGAGAGAAGAAAAAATAATTTGTCTTTTAATTTTATTCCTGCGGTGATTTCTGTACTTCCCTTGGGGTCATTTTCCAGACAGATGTGACTTCTAATCAATTTTGATTGTCAAGAATTAAATAGATTCCACCACAAGTTCAGCTGGCCATGTGTTGAGGGTAACACGGAAGAAAATGTGGGTTCTATTCTTATCTCCAAGGAACTTGGATCATAGCTGGAATTGAGAAGCACAAATATAAAGTTACACAAGAAAAAAACATAGTTTTAAGTGCTGAACTACACAACCTAGAGGATAATAGAAGCAAAGCATGCTGGGGGAGCACAGGCTGCAGAGAAAGATAGAACAAGTTTGAACTGTGTGACCCTGAGTAAATTACTTCTTCTTCTTCTTTTTTTTTTTTTTTTGTAAATTTGTTCATTCTTTGTAGTTCACCGAAATGACCACCATTTCAGCCTATAAGGTTGTTTTAAGGATTAAATAAAAAAGCATAAAGTCCCTAGAATAATGTCAGACTACTAGCAAGCACTCAATTAATAGGAGTTATTATTTGTGCGTTGGGGTAATTTTTGGAGATTATAAATTATGTCTCATTTTTGACAGGAGAAAATCTTGGTTTTATGGAAGACTTAAGCTTATACGATTTTTGGTCCTGTTTTTATAAAAGCATAATTTGAAATTATGAATATGAAATGAATATAAAGAAACATCATAAATCCAAAACTTAAGAAGCTGACAAGCCTAAAAAATAACACATTATTTTATTGTTTAATTGCATAACACATCTCTCTGATATTTCTTCCTACACATTCTGACTATATACTCTTTGACTGCCTCTTCATTGAACAGGTTTTGCAACATTTTCTATACAGCAAATAGAAAGAGAATTCAGTCATTCTTCTAGCAAGATTCATTGAAATTTGCTTTTTGTTATTGACAGTTGGGTTGTATAAAACATGTGACTTCACATACAGATATACTTGCTATTTATAGTATTGCTACAGGCTTTTGACTAACAAACACAGGAATTCTGATAAATTCTATTTCATCTGCTTCTCATAAAATAAGAAAAATATATAGTGCATGTATAATTTTATACATTGCATCATAGAGTATATTCCAGAAAGAACTTCTGTTTTGACTAGGCATTCATGAGAATCAAATACTTGGCTTACATTTTTCTACATTTGGTGATTGAAAGAATTTTCCACAGGCAATTTTATGGTTCCGTGCATTTCAAACCTTGTTCCTCTTCCACCACTCATGCATTTCTGGTTCCAAGAAAGAGACATGCAAACCTTAATTGACCCCTGGCTCTGTCCAGGGCATCAATAGAGCAGGCAGAATCAGGATTTCCAGAAGCCATTTCTGTACCTTAATGGCCAGCAATAACCCAACCACATACACACATGCAACCAAATCTAAACTAAATGGTTTACCAACTTAACTTCCCCTAGATTGGATCCTCAAAATGCCCAAGGCTGCCCATTCCCACCCAATACTAAGAGAAAGAAAGAGTTGTCTTGTCAACTGTAGTTAGAATATATTATTTTTAATAATTTGCATTGACCGCATGAATAAAGGTCCTGAAGATTAATGTTTTTTTACCTTCATTGAAATACTTACAGTTCTTTGAGCTTTCAGACAAAGGGGCTTTTTTCCACATGTGAGAGAGAACATGAACAAGAGCTCTGAAGAAGTATAGCGAACTGATGAGATCCCGGAGTAGTCAGTCTGACAGGAGTAATGTCCTCATCAATAAGACTTGCTGAGAAACAACCCTGGAAGACCTTGAAGAGCAGGCAGAAAAAGAGCAAGGGATGAGAAGCTTTTGGCAGGAGAGAGTCAAAATGAAAGTAGTTTAAAATATGAGTTTGAATGAATGCCTACTGAGCCATGGGTATTTGTAGAGGCCTACGAAAAAGCATATAGATCTCAATAAGAAGCAGAAATCAATGTGGCAAAAGAACTATAATAGATATGAGTTATTTATTATGATAATTATCTAGATAATAAAATTAGGGAAGTTCTATATTCTGAGAATATGTTGTTTAGGGTGGACTATGAATCTGAATTATAGACCATTCCATTGAAATGCCCCTATGATAGTCCACTAGAAAACAATCTATAAGGAATCAAACACAGGAGGACTATAGAGAGAAAAAAAATTGTGGCAAGCAGTCCTGCCAGGACACTGACTCCACTGGAATTTTAAATCAACGTCTTGACTTGTCTTCAAAAGTCAAGATGCAAACGAGAGACCAGAGCGAATTCTGGTTTCATAGCCAGTCTACTCCACACTCACCAAAGTCTCCCAACTGTCATCAAGAGTATCCTAACTTGGCTGATGGACCACTGCATTATCTCCTGAATTATTAGACAATGACCTGAGGAGAAATAGGATTAACTACGGAGTGCTCAGTTACAATGTGCAAAGAAGAGAGAAATAAGAAATAGGCCCACAAAAAGAAGAAAGAACTAACCAGAATATATGACTGAAAAGGCCTTGCAATTAGAAAGAGAGATCAGCAAGGACTTAGAAACATATTACTCTGAATATTGAAAGAGCTATGACCATAATTTTTATCCTAAGTCATGAAGCAAAATACATGTATTTTATATGTTGGGCCTATATGCTTGGATTTTTAAATCGCTTGCTTATTTTTTAGGTAACTATGGACTGAGTATCTACATGTATGTGTATAGCACTATTGTTGGTAAGGGAGAAAGTCTTCAAGACAGACAATGTTCTCATGGAGCTCATATTCCCGGTCAGAAGAAGGGAAACTAAAAAATAAATAAAAGCAATAATATTTCAATACTAAGTTGCTATGAAAATATAAAAGGGGTCATCAAATAGAGTTTGTGTCATGGGAGAAAGGGCCCAGCTATTTTACCTCAGATGACCAAGAAAGATCTTTGAGAATAGGATATATAAGCTTAAAGAGAAGGAGTCAGTCATCCAGACATTTGGGGAAAAGCATGCTTGACAGAGAGAGCACCAAAGACAAGCTCCCTGAGGCTGGAGAAACAGAGTGGCCAAGCAGAGTGGTCAAGTGGGGAGAGTGGCTATGGGTTGAGGGCACAGAGGTGAGCAGGGACCATCAGTTAATTAACAACCTAGTAGCCATAATTTACCACCTGGTAATGAATTTGGATTTTAGTCTAAGTGCAATGGAAAACCACTGAAGGGTACTGAGCAGGGGAGCGACATAATCTGAGTGATGTTTTCAAAAGATGGTTCTGGCTATTAGGTGGGAAATGAACTGTAGGAGTCAGGAGTAGAAGCAAAGCAACAGTTATAATGAATGCTACTGGAGTCATTCAGTCAAGATATGATAGTGACTTGTTCCAGGGAGTTGTGGTAGAATGGTTGCATGAATGGTCCCAATTAATGACCTTCTGATGTCCAAGCCCTTGGGTCTATAGTTGATAGTCCCCCTCCATTCTGACTTTGGACTTTGAGCAGTGTGATACAAGCAGAGGTTTTCGAAGAGGTTGCTTTCCTGCATGATTAGGCTGGCTTGCTCTTGGAAACTTTCTGTGCCATGAGAATAGGCCTGGGCTAGCTGCTTGCTGGAGGAGGAGAGACTACATGAAGCAGAGCTCAGTTGTCCCAGCTGGAGTCATCCTAGATCAGCCAGCCCCTAACCAACCCTCCAGTTGAGTGTAAATGCATGAGCAAGCCCAGCTAAGAGCAGCTAATCCCAGTCTAGATCAACAGAAAAGTCCAGACAAACCAAGGACGGGTGAAAAATAATAACTGGTTGTTGCTTAAGCATTTTTAGGGTGCTTGTTAACTCATTGTTAACAACTGATATACATGATAGAAAAGGTATGAAAAGAAAAATTTGGATTTGGAATATATTTCAAAATTAGAGAAGGCAGAACTACTGATGATTAGCATAGATATCCATCTTCAAGCACATGTAATTGGACATATCAACATTATTTAAATCTACCAAAAAAGCATATAGTCTATAATCCAAATAAATAGCATACTTTTAATCAGTGTTTCCATCAGTTCTGGAAGTTCAGATCAACGTAGAACCAAGAACTCCCTTTAATTCTGTGATACTTCAGAGCAAATATTTGAGAACTTGAGGGTGCAGGAAGCAAAAAGGGGGAGGAGCACATAGAAGGGCATAACTTCTCAAAAAGAGAGAACATGGTTGAGACAGTAGCACCATCAAAATTTTAACTCATAGAAATCTGGATATGGTTCCAAGGAAGAGGTTTTGATCCAACACTGTCCCAAGTAAAAGTTACCCAAGAAGAATGAGGAAATTGAATTAGAGGTCTAGAATTGAGATGCAACTTAATTTGTTGCTAAAAAAACCTGAACAAAATTATATTTTTTGGATGCAGCCAGATCAAATCTTCCTGGGTCAGCATATGCCAGCAACAGAACCTGATAGATAGAGGCGGGATTAAGAGTAAGAATTTCCCGGTTCTATTACCAGTTTTTCCAGTGCAATACTTAGCTTCACCTGTGTCTCACATCAAGTTCCTTAGGAAATATACTCTGAGATAGACAGAAAATTTATTAAAAAGTATTCTCAGAAACAACACCTATCGGGGAAGAGAAGAAAGTCAGATTGGGCAGAAGGAGAAATTGAACTTGCAGTGAAGTTGCAACAAAGCATTCTCATGAAAAGGTTTGAAGCTCGGATAGTTCTTCAAAGATGTCCCCCACTGAGGCAAGAGGCTTTTGTACTTCCTCCAGACCAAAAAGGCAGCAGATGCAGGCTGACTCCAGAGAGGAGAGGAACCTTGGTAAGGCAGCTTTCTTCTGCAGAAAGCAATTATTGGGGAAGAATTCAGGTGTAACCCCTCAGCAGGCAACACTCCCAGCAGGGAGAACAAGTGCTTCAGTCCTGGAGGGAGAATCTGGGAGCTAACAACAGTGTCCACTACAATCTGTCAAGCAAAGACATTCATGTTTTCCCCCCATGTCACTGAGAGGGAATGTAGGGAAAGGAATCCGGGCAGGACCAAGGATAATGTCTTCCCATGATAATGATGAGGCTAATGCCAAGCCCCAATGAGTTGAAAAACTGAGAAGTGAGGAAACAAAGGCAGAAAATATAAACTTTGTTAAGTGAGAGGGAGAAGAGAAGGGAGAAAGCTGGTAGCAACCACAGCAAAAAAAAAAAGATGCAGAGATTTTTTTTTTTTTTAAATAACGGAAGAGATGTGAGCATAATCATAGAATGGAGAAGGAGTGAAACAAAGATAGTGAAAATACCAAAAAAGAGAGCTTAGAATTGAGAGTTCATATAGAGATGAGTCGGGGAGGGGGCAGAGAAACAACTTTCTGGGGGGAAAATAGAGAGATGGCTGGAGAAATGTTGAGGGGAGAAAAGGCGAAGGAATTCACAGACGTTGTGTAGTGGGCTTTATTATTTCCATTGAAGCAGGAGTCTAAGTCTTCTGATAAGAATTACAGCCTCGGGGTAGAATCAGGATTTGCAGTAAGAAATGATGTTCTGAGGTCCTGGGAAATGGATAAGTTTGCTGGAAGGATGAGAAAATAGGAGAGGCTAGAAATTGTATGATGGTCATGGAGCCAGTCCTGATTTAGTTTTTTGATTTAGGCTTTGGTTTTATTGCTTAGTTCCCCCTCCCCCGCCCCGCCCCCCAGTAGCATATTTTACCTCAGGGATAGGAGTGGAAGAAATGAATGATTGTGCCAATTCTGAATTGGCTAATGTGGTAGCCTCACAGGGAAGATAAAACTATGGATGGTGATGGGAGCTTACTTGAAATAACTGAACACAGCAAAGGAGGAAAACCCAGCCAGCAGTGGGACTAAGTCAAATCAGATAACTGGAATGGATTGGATAACAAGAGGATTTGTGGACGTGAAAGATAGTGCTTTGGTATGGCAGCCATACAAGGAGGCTGCTGAAGTGAGGTGAAGACACCCCCCTCTCCATTCAGGAGTTCCATCTCCAGCTTTGTCAAGCGGCAATGATGTTGGGGTTTAAGTCTTCCTGGTCTTGGTGGCCCTCGTGCCTAAGAAGTCAGTAACCATTTGACCCATCATGCTTTGTGACTAAGAGTCACATCTCTAATACCCTGTGACACGCATGTCTCGATGTTTCTTTGTTCCTTCCTTAATTTTGGTCCCCAATATTCTCTGCTGTCAGCACCATGAGAAGATTACTTATCATACCTCTGTAGATCATGATGGGAAAGCTAGCTTCCTGATAAAATACTGCTAAGATGACTAGTCCTTCCTCTACAGGATTTTCTTCTATCTCCTCTCAAAAGAAGATGCTTTCTTCCTAGTTACAGGACAAGGAGAAAATACTTGATGGCACAATTGAATTTATACCAAGACAAAAGCTGTGTGTGCTCAATAAATGCTTTCCATATGGAATGTGCCCATAAGCAACAACATTGAATTTGTGTTTAAACAAACTTGGAGATACAGATATACAATATCAAGACTTATGTTTCCTACTGCATATACGCATACACATAAATACCCTATTAAGAATTCACTTGAGATTGCAAAATACTTCTGCTCTGTGCGATCACATCAGACTCAAAGTAATCTTTATTTAAGTGACATGAAATAAGGTAACATGATAAGTGCTGTGGTTTTCTGGGGACAACAGTAGAAACCAGAGAGGAACGAGGTCATTTTAAGTCATTCTATACTTCAAGGTCCTTGGCAGAGAAGTTCTGTCCAATGCCTTGTGCTCACTTGCATGTTCACCAGGTTGGTTTTAACAGACATAGGAAACTAGGCTGCTGCCACTTCCTCAGTAGTTTCTCCTTTTCAGAGTTAAAAGCTCTGGCCTTGGTTTCACTCTTCCTCTTGTCACTGCCTCCTCACTATATCACCATACTAAATTCCTGAAAATGTCTCCTGCTTACGATTAGCTGGATTTTTCAATGCTTTTGAGAAAAGAAGGAGTTGGGGATCACGCTTCTTTGTAATAAAAGTTTGTACCAAATGACCTCAACAACTAGCTCACCACTGACCTAAACCACAAACCATTACAGAATCCTCCTCACTTGCCTTAAGGACCAATAAAGAAAGTATCCCAAGCCTCATAAAAGAGTAGGTAGCTCAACAAGGAGATGCCATAAATAAGTAATTCACTCCCAGGTCCAATTTCTTTTGTTGAATTTGAGTGTCCAAATACCACCTTGTTTTATTAATGTGGGTGTCTCATTTCCATTCTCAGTTTCAAAGCTGATGGAATCAAAAAAAAACAAAACAAAACAAAACATAAAAACCCTGCATTTGTTAACAGGCCAAAGTCCATCAATCTCCACATGAAAATTCTGTTAATTGGATACGTTAAAGAAAAAAAATCAATTAGAATTTTCTCTCATTTGATTGTTCAGGGTACATACCTTCTATCCTATCTTATTGTTGCTGCATTGTATTGTTTATGAGAAACCATACCTGGCTGTATGTAAAGTGGACTCCACCAATCCGTATGACCTGCTTGTAAGGGAGAATTGCCTCACATCCTCGAGGATGGATCATTAATATGAGCCCTGGACATACCTGAGTGATGGTAGAGGGGCTCAAGGAGAATGCCTGTTAAACGGCAAATACCAAGGCTGAACCTAGTTACCTAAGAACCTGGAAGAGACTCGTAGAGGCTCACAAACGAAAAAAATCTTAGAGCTGGTCCAGTCTAATCTCCTCCTACAGGTTAGAAAACGGAGGTCTAGGCCTTTCAAATAACTTCTCCAACACTAGCATGAACTAATGGTAAAAACAAGAGTAATTTCCTGTAGGAGATAGTTTGGAAAAAAAAAAGCAAAAATAAAACCCAGTCTTTCTGACCCTGGGCCAATATCAGCATGCCACTTCTTCCTAAATCTTAAATATTACCTTGGGGCAAGTAAGTTAAACACATGTTTTAATTTTTTTTAATGTATTTATTATGCAGGAGAAAACAAAATTCACATGATTTTTAAAGAGAATACAAATCTCACAGGATGTTTATGCTTGGGGCAGTCAGCTTAGATTGTCCAGGGGTGTGCGTTGCTGCACCCATCCCTGCTCAGGACACACCAAAGACCAGTTTGACAAACAAAACTTTACGCCACACTGTCTTCAATGCCCAAGAAAATCCCTCTGAGGACTGTGTTGGCTAGTTTCTTTCTCTCTTGACCATTTTTTCTTTCCTATCTATATAAGCAAGTACAAGTGATTCAAATAAGTCCAATAATACTATTTTTTCTAATTTAACAAAGCTAAACCTGAGAAGGAATAACTGGTGTATTTTTTTTTTAAAAAAAAGCTGTTTTCACTTAATTCTACATAGTGCTTTTAAAAAGTATTATTATTATTATCATTGCTATTATTATTTTTAGAGACCGAGTCTTGCTCTGTCACCCAGGCTAGAGTGCAGTGGCACAATTATAGCTCACTGCAGCCTCAAATTCCTGTCCTCAAGCAATCGTCCCTCTTCAGCCTCCCGAGTTGCCGAGATTATAGGCATGTACCACCGTGCCTGGCTACACAGTGCTTTTGGTTCATTTGCATAGCAAAGATGTTACCCAATTTCATATTTAATTATTTTTCTTCATCTGAATTTACTATTATTCCCACATTTTAAAAAGTAAATACAGTGTCCTCTCACTTAATTTACTTCCTTTCCTGCAAAAGAGCTGCTTTTAACGTTTGGTAAAAGTGTCTGTGCTATGAAACATGTACTTGTGAAAGTATAAACTGAAGGAGTGGTTGAACGCTTTTTATGCCCCTTACCAATTTTTTTTTAGATTTGGTCAGAACAGGTAGTTATTCTGGATTCATTTCTGTTAAGAGAAGCAGGCTACAAAAATTTATCCTTATAGTTCCCTTTCACTAGTTACCCTGTGGTACATTGCATTGATGACTCCAATCCTTCCTCCCTTCTTGTAGCCATGCATTTACTTATATGACTTCGCAGCCCTTCAAGCGGCAGAACATACCTACCTACCTGTTCTTTGATTTAGAGTTAGTCATCTGACTTGCTTTGACCAATGGAAGCTTAACAGATATGGCATGAGCAGAAGGTGAAAAGGTGCTTGCATGTATCTGCTTGCTCTCCTGTCTCTGTCATTAGCATGACAAGAACATGTTCTAGCTATTCTGTTAGACATAGGAAGAGAATGAGACACAGATGGAGCAGAGCCACTTCCAGTCAGCTCAACATATCTGACTGAGTCCTGCCAAAACAAGCAGTTTTCATTTGAGAACTTTGAAGATATCATTCTACTGACCCTGGCTTCCACTGTTCTGTTAAAAAAATTAACTGATGCCGGGCTCGGTGGTTCAGCCTGTAATCCCGCACCTTTAGGAGGCTGAGGTGAGTGGATTGCCTGAGCCTGAGGGTTCAAGACCCGCCTGGGCAAGGTGGCAAGACCTCATCTCTACAATAAGTCAAAAATTAGCCGGGCGTGGTAGCGCGCCTGTAGTTCCAGCTACTTGGAAGGATCGCCGGATCCCAGGAGGTCGAGGCTGTGGTGGCCGGGAGCGGCCACTGCACTCCAGTCTGGGCGACAGAGTGAGACTCCAACTCAAAAAAAAAAAAAATTAACTGTTATTATTTCCCCTTTGGTTGCCTGAAAGAGTGTTTTCTCTCTGCTTGTTTTTCAGTAGTTTCAATGTGATATGCTTTGATATGGTTTTCTTCAGATTTCTCTTTCCCGAAGTTTTAGTGTTTCTTACATGTATGGCTTGGTATCTCTTTTTGTTTTTGTTTTAATTATCAGTCATTAGCTCCTCATATATTGCCTCTGCCCCATCATCTGTCTCTCCTCCTCTTCTAAGACTCCAATGATACATATGTTGACCTTCTCACTGTATGTTCTATGTGTCATGTACTCTTCTTAGTGTTTTTTGCTTTTTCTTACCGCTGTTGCTCTGAGATTCAGTATAGATATTTTCTTTTGATTTATCTTCTACTTATAAATTCTCTTTTCATCTGAGTCTAATCTGCTAATAAGCTCATCCATTGAGCTCCTAAGTTCAGCTATTGTTTTTTGCTTCTAAAATACAATTGGTTCTTTTTATGGTTTTCATTCCTCTGTCAAAATTCTCATCTACTTTTAAAAACTTCCTGAACATTCTGAACCTTACTTGGTACTGTATTGTCTGTATGCTTATTTCTACTTTTTATTATTTCTCATGGTGTTTTGCTTTGGTTTTTTGACATGTTATATTGTCTTTTCATGAGACTAATTTTTACTTAATATGGAACATTACATGTAAAAGATGGTTAAAATAATTTTAGGTGCTGTATGACACTGTTATTTTTCCAGAGAGATTTATATTTGCTTCTAAAAGGCAAGGCTAAGACATTAGCAATCCCCCAGATCACCTTAATTAAGTCAAAGATTGAGATTATTCAAACTAAGTCTTTTTCTGGTTAACTATTTGTCCTAAGATATAGTTCTCTAGGGTCCCAAACCAAAGCTTACCAGAGTATTCCCTATCCCAGGCAGGCCACAACATCCATATTTTATCCTCTAAGATGTATGAGTCAGTGAGGAGATTTTCTTAGATTCTTAACAACTCCCTCTGAAGTAAATAGCTGTCTCCAAGAGAAAGCATCCACAGACACTGAGGCTAGCTCTCTGGATCCTTTTTCTTCTAGATTTTGTCCCTCTAATTCTCCAATGCCTTAGTAGCTGTCTTATGTCGGCAAACAGTCTCCCACCGCCTATATTCTCTGAAATGAAATAAAATAACTGCTAACCTAGTTTTATATCTGAAAAAAAATTTTCAAAATTAAAGGTAAAATTTATACATTTATAGAACAACACAAATGAAGATAATTAATTACCAATAGCACCCCCACAAAAAAGCTAAAGGGATATTTTTCAAGTGGAAAGAAAATGATCACATCTGGATACATATAAATGCAAGAAGAAATGAAAAGCAACAAAAGTGGGAAAATGTAAGTCAATATAAACATTGACTGTACAAAACTAGTAAAATTTTATACAACTCAAGTATATATAGAATTAAAATGCATACCAAAAATAACACAAAAGGCAGAAGTGGATAAATGGGGTTAAAGTGCTCTGAAGTCCTATCATTTTTTATAAAGAAGTAAATATACAAGTTGACATGAGACTCAAATAAGTCAAGGATACAGTCTATAATTTCAAGAATAACCCCTAGTAAAAGAATATAGTACTAATATACCTATCAGTAGTGATGGTGGTAGTAGACAAACATAAGTGAAAAATAGACAAATCAAAAAAAGAAAAGGAAAAATAGACAAATTCCAGTCATAGTGAGAGAATTTAACAACCTCTCTCAGTAACTGAATAATCAGATAGGGAAAACACCAGTAAGAATATAGAAGATTTAAACAACATGATTGACAAACTTGAATCATTTGGGATCTATAGAACACTACACCTAACAACAGCAGAATACATACTCAAATGTATTTAAAATGCCTATCAAAATTCACCTGGTCCATAAAGCAAGTCTCACCAAAATTCAGACATCTTAATAATTCAGGAAATGTTTTCTGATCATAGTAAATTAAGCTAAAATTAATAGTTAAAAATTACCTTAAAAGTTTCAAATATTTGAAAACCAAACAATATATTTTTATCCCAAGAATATGTGGTTGGTTTAAAATTTGAAAATTCAAAAATATAATTCACTAAATTAATAGAAAAGAAGAGAAAAATTATACAATTGTTTTCACAGATGCACACAAAAAGTTTTTGCATTTTCATAAAGTTACACCAAGTATGTTTGTTTTTCCTGCCACCTCTTCTACCTCCTCCACCACTTCCACCTCTGCCATCCCTGAGACAGCAAGGCCAACTCCTTCTCTTTCTCCTCTCCCACAGTCTACTCAATATGAAGACAAGGATGAAGACCTTTATGATAATCTACTTCCATCTAATTAATAACACATATATTTCTCTTCTTTATAATTTTCTTAATATTTCCTTTGTTCTACTTGATTTATTGTAATGAGACAGTATATAATACATACAACACAGTATATAATACATACAACAAAATATGTGTTACTTGACTGTTTATGTTACCGGTAAGACTCCTAGTCACACTTTGGGTGAGTCAAAAGTTATATGAGGATATTTGACTGCACGGGAGGTCAGTGCCCCTATTTTTCACATTGTTCAAGGGTTAATTTACATTGAGAAAACAGAGTGACAGGGTTCAAGCAGAAAATTACTTCATTGATCTCTCTTTGCTCATTCAAACTTGCGCTGTGGAGTTAGTTTTTTCTTATCTATTGAATGAAATCTAGTGAAGTTACCATGACCTTTTTCATCATTTTCAACTAATAAAATTATTTGGTTAGTTTTTAAAAATAGACCTTATTTTTTAGAGCAGTTTTCAGTTCACAGCAAAACTGAGCAAAGATATGCAGATTTCCCACATATCACCTGCCCCCCCATTCGTGCATAGCCTTCCCATTATCAATATCCTGCACCAGAGTGGTACATTTATCACAATTGACGAACATACCAATGTTATTACCAACACACCATTGTCACGAAAGTCTAAGTTTACATTAGGGTTTACTCTTGGTGTTGTACATTCTATAGGTCTGGACAAATGTATTCACCATTATAGTATCACATGGCATAAATTCACTAAAAATCCTTCCCTCCCACCTAGATCCTGGAAACCACTGATCTTGTTTACATAGTTTTGCCTTTTCAAGTATATTGTATAGTTGAAATCATACAGCATGTAGCCTTTCCAAATTGGATTCTTTCATTTAGTAATATGGATTTAAGATTCTTCCATGTATTTCATGACTTGATAGCTCATTTCTTTTTAGTGCTGAATGACATTCTATTGTCTAGATGTACCACAGTTTATTTATTCACCTATTGAAGGACATCTTCGTTGCTTACAAGTTTTGGCAATTACAAATAAAGCTGCTATAAACATCCATGTGCAGGTTTTTGTGTGGACGTAAGTTTTCACTTTCTTTGAGTAAACACCAAAGAGCACAATTGTTGGATCATATGGTAAGAGTATATTTAGTTTAAAAGAAACTACTAAACTGTCTTCCAAAGTGGCTGTACCATTTTGCATTCTCACCAGAAATGAATGACAGTTACTGTTGTTCCACATCCTCACCAGCATTTGGCTTTGCCAGAGTTCTGGATTTTGGCTATTTTAATAAGTGATTAGTGATATTGCATTGTTGCTTTAATTTGCATTTTCTTGATAAAATATGATGTGTAGCATCTTTTCAATGCTTATTTCTTATCTCTGTATTTTCTTTGGTGAGGTGTCTGTTAAGGTCTCTGGCCCATTTTTTTTTAAAGATGTGGGATACAATTCAGGGTTAGGTATACAAATGAGGATTATATAGGTACCCTTATTGATGAGGTATGACACTCCCTCCCCTAACAGTTTCCCTCAACTGTTATGATAATTGTTCAAGGTCTGCTTATGAGTGAGAACATACTATTATGATAATTGTTCATGGTCTGCTTATGAATGAGAACATATGGTACTCTGTTCTTTGTTTCTGTGATAAATCACTTAGTATGATCGACTCTAACTCCATCCAAGTTGCTGTGAAGCCCATATGTTTGTCCTTCTTTTTGGCTGCATAATATTCCATTGTGTACATGTACCACATTTTTTAATCCAGTCCAGCTTCGACGGGCATCATAGTTGGTTCCATGTTTTTGCTATTGTGATTAGAGCTGTAAAAAACATACGTGAGCAGGTATCTTTTTTGTAGAATGATTTGAGTTCCTCTGGGTATATTCCGAATAGGGGAATTGCTGGGTCATATGGAAAGTCAATTTCTAGTTCTTTAGGTACCACCACACTATCTTCCAAAGAGGTTGTATTAGTCTGCATTCCCACCAGCAGTGTGGAAGTGTTCCTTTTTCTCCATATCCTCGCCAACATCTCTTGTGTGTTTTATTATGATGGCCATTCTTACTAGGGTTAGATGGTATCTCAATGTGGTTTTGATTTGGATTTCTCTGATGATTAGTGAGGCTGAACACTTTTAATGTGTCTGTTGGCTGCCCGTATATCTTCTTTTGAGAAGTGTCTATTCATGTCTTTTGCTCACTTTTTAAAGGGGCTGTTTGTTTGTTTTTTTTTTCCTTTAGGCACGTTTGAGTTCCTTGCAGAGCCTAGATGTTAGGCCTTTGTCAGACATACAGTTGGGAAATATTTTTTCCCATTCTGTGGGCTGTCTCCTTGCTCTCTTGATGGTTTCTTTTGCTTTGTAGAAGCTCTTCAGTTTGATGAGGTCCCTCTTGTCTATCTTATTTCTTATGGTATGGGCACTTAGGATTCTGATCAGGAATTTGTTGCCAGTTCCAATTTCCATAAGAGTGTCTCCTGTGTTTGCTAAGATTCTTATAGTTTGAGGCTTTATGTTTAGATCTTTGATCCATTTAGAGTTAATTTTTGTGTGTGGTGATAGATAGGGATTCTGTTTCAGTCTTCTGCATGTGATCAGCCAGTTTTCCCAGCACCATTACTGAATAGGTTCTCCTCTCTTGATTGGTTGTTGTTGGAGGCTTGTCAAAGATGAGTTGGTTGAGAAATTGAGGCTTTGCTTCTGGAATCTCTATCCTGTTCCATTGGTCTATATGCCTGTTCTTGTACCAATACCAGGTTGTTTTGATTACTGTAACCTTAGAGTAAAGTTTGAAGTCTGAAAATGTGATACCTCCTGCTTTGTTTCTTTTGCTAAGAATTGTTTTGGTTGTTCATAGTCATTTATGTTTCAATATGAATTTCTCTATTGTCATTCCCAGGTCTGAGAAGAATGTTGTTGGTAATTTAATGGGTATTGCGTTAAATCTGTATTGTCTTTGGTAGAATGGACATTTTAACAGTGTTGATTCTTCCAATTCATGAGCATGAAATATTTTTCCATTTGTTTGTGTCTTCTTGGATTTCTTTGAACGGTCTTTTGTAGCAGTCTTTCACTTCTCTGGTTTGGAAGATGACAACGTATTTTTTGTTGCTTTTGTGTGTGTGTGGCTATTGTGAATGGGATTGTGCTTTTTATGTGGGTCTCTGCCTGCTTGTTGTTGGTATATAGGAATGAAACTGTCTTTTGCACATTTATTTTGTACCCTGAGACTTTGCCATAGACCTTTATCAGTGCAAGCAGGTTTTTGATAGATTCTCTTGGATTTTCAAGGTATAGGATCATGTCATCAGCAAAGAGGGATAACTTAACTTCCTCTTTTCCTATTTGGATAACCCTGATTTCCTTCTCTTGTCTAACTGCTTTAGCTAGGACTTCCAACACAATGTTGAACAAGAGGGGTGAGAGTGGTCCCCCTTGTCTTATTCCAGTTTTCGGGAGAAATGTTTCCAGTTTCTGTCCATTTAGCCATATGTTAGTTGTGGGTTTATCATAGATGACACTTACTATTTTGAGGAATGTTCCTTCTATACCTAGGTGTTTGAGGGTTTTTATCAAGAAGGGATGCTGGATTTTATCAAAAACTTTTTCTGCATCTAATGAGATAATCATGTGGTTTTTGTTTTTACATCTGTTGATGTATCTAATGATATTTATGGTCTTGTGAATGTTGAACCAGCCCTGCATCCTGGGGATGAAGCCTACTTGGTCATGGTAGATGATTTTTGAGATGTGTTTTGGGATCCAATTTGCTATAATATGGTTGAGGATTTTTGCATCAATGTTCCTAAGGGATATTGACCTGTAGTTCTCTTTTTCTGTTGGATCTTTGCCTGGTTTGGGTATCAGTATGCTATTAACTTTGTAAAATTTTGGGGGAAGAATTCCATCCTTCTCAATTGCCCAGAATACTTTCAATAGGATTGGTATCAGTTCCTCCTTGTACATTTTGTAGAATTCTGCTGGAAAGCTATCCGGTCCAGGGCTTTTTTTTTGTAGGTAGTTTTTGTATGACAGAGTCAATTTCCTTGGCTGTTATTGGTCTATTTAATGTCTCGATTCTTCTTATTTCAACCTGGGGAAGTTGTGTGATGTCAGAAAGTCCTCCATTTCATTTAGGTTATCAAGTTTGTTTCCATGTAGGTGTACATAGTAATCTCTGATAATCTTTTGTATTTCTTCAGGGTCAGTTGTGATTTGGTCTTTTGTATTTCTGATTGTGTTTATTTGAGCTTTATCTCTCTTTTTCTTGATCATCAATCTTGTTAATTCTTTCGAAGAACCAGCTTTTAGTTTTGTTGATGTTTTCTATGATATTTTTGTCTTCTGTGTCCCATATTTGGGCTCTTATTTTGGTGATTTGGATTCTTCTGCTAAAGCTAGGGTTTTGGTGGTCTTCTCTTTCCAGCTCCCTTAGGTGATTTGTTAGGCTCTCTACTTGTGATCTTTCCATTTTCTTGATGTGTGCTCGTAGAGATATAAATTCCCCTCTTAGAACTGATTTCATGGTGTCCCAGAGGTTTTGGTAAGATGTTTCTTCATTTTCAATTGTTACCAGAAATATTTCAATTCTGCTTTGATTTCAGTGTTGACCCAGTAGGTTGTTCTGCATCATGCTGTTTGGGGTCCATGTCTTTGTGGACTTTGGGGAATTTTTGTTGGTGTTAATATTTATTTTTATTCTACTGTGGTCTGAGAAGGTGCATGGAATTTGTTTTTGCTTAATTTATGACCAAGGATATGATTGATCTTGGAGTACGTTCCATGTGGTGATAAGCAGAATGTATATTCTGTGGTTGTTAGGTGGAATAATCTGTAGGTATCTATTAATTCCATTTGGTCACGTGTCAAGTTTAGGTTCTGGATCTCCTTGCTGATTTTTTTTTTTTTTCCTCAATGATCTGTTTAGGGCTGTCAGTGGGGTATTCAAGTCCCTTGCTACAATAGTGTTAGTGTCAATATCTTTTTTTAGTTTACTTAGTAGTGCTTGGCCCATTTTTTTAATGGGAAGTTTGATATCTTACTGTTGAGTTTCCAGAGTTCTTGGTATATTTTGATTTACAGTCTTTTATCAGATGTATGCCTTTGCAAATATTTTATCCTGGTTTGTGGCTTGTCTTATTCTCTTGACATTATCTTTAACACAGCAGTTTTTAATTTTAATGCAGTCCAGCTTATCAATCATTTCCTTCATGAATCATGCCTTTGGTGTTGTATCTAAAAAGTCATCATCACACCCAAAGTCATCTAGGTTTCCTTCTACATTATCTTCTAGTAGTTTTATACTTTGACATTTTTGCATTTAGGTCTGTGATGCATTCTGAGTAAATTTTTGTAAAGGGTGTAAGGTCTGTGTCTTCATTATTTTTTTTAATGTGCGGATGTCCAGTATTTTAAGCATCATTTGTTGAAAAGACTATTTTTGCTCCATTGCATTGTCTTTACTCCTTTGTCAAAGATCAGTTGACTCTATTTATGTGGTTCTAATTCTGGGCTCTCCATTCTGTCCCATTGATCTTTTTGCCTATTCTTTCACCAATATCACATTGTCTTGATTACTATTGCTTTATTGTAAGTCAAAGTCAGGTAATGTCTGTCCTCCAACTTTACTCTTCTTCAATATTTTGTTGACTATTATGGATCTTTTGCCTGTCCATATAACTTTAGAATCAGTTTGTGGACATCCACAGAATAACTAGTTGGGATTTTTATGGGAATTGTTTTGAATCTGTAGATCAAATTGAGAAGAACTAACATCTGGACAATATTGAGTCTTCCTATCTGTGAACTGCAATATTTCTCCATTTAATTAGTTCTTCTTTGATATCTTTCATCAGAGTTTTGTTTTTCCTCATACTCTTCGTACTCTGTTAGATTTATACCTAAGTATTTCACTGGGGGTGGGTGCTGATGGAAATGAAATTGTGTTTTCAATTTCAAATTCTACTTATTTATTCTCAGTATATAGGAAAATGATTGGTTTTTGTATATTAACCTTGTATCATGCAACCTTGGTATAATCTCTTATTAGTTTCAGGAGGTTTTCTGGGAATCAATTTTTTTTCATATTTTTCACGTAGACAATCATGTCACCTGTGAAGAAAGACAGTCAGTGTAATTTCTCCCCAATCTGTATACTTTTATTTTATTTTCTTACTGTATTGCTTTAACTAGAATTTCTAATATCATATTGAAAAGCTATCTCATTATTATTATTAATAAAATAAAAAATTTCATTTCAGTAAATGAAACACTTTTTTCTTGTTTCCTAGTAAACTACTGAATATTTATTTAAAATTAAATCTCTCAACTAGAACCTGCTTTACACTAAAAGCTTGCAGAGATGAAGGAAGGAGTGACTACTTCTCTATTTTCTCTCCTTATACTTATGTGAAGAGATAAGTGAATGCCAGTTTTCTGGGAAAGGAGAAAGTTTCTGGCAGGAGATATCTTACTTTATTGGTACCGTCCTTATTTATTTTGCATGCTTTCTGGGATTTGTGGAGTTTAATGCTGATTCTTTCACTTGGGGGTAATTTGAGGTTTTTAGGCCCCCAGTGAGACTCCACATTACACTTTTGACAGAGGTGATACTTATGCAACCTTCCCTCACCTGCTGCCCCAAGCAGTTTATCACTCTGGGCTCCCCTCACATTGGCAGGCCTCCCTCTTGGGAAACTTTCCTTCAAGATGGCACCTGTTCATGAATCCATAATGCCTATTTTGACCTTGGAAAACAATATGTATATGTTCTTAAAGCCATATAGAGAAGTGTTCCAACTACCACCCTTCCTTCTTGCCTTTTCTGACCCCTGCAAGTAGTTACAGTCAAAGCCTCTCATCTTTACCAACACTTCTTGAGAATGAGTATAAAATCCAGTCTCTATGTTTTCTCAAATCCTAGGGACAATCTCAGATTCTCCAAGTGATCTTTTCTAAGTTCCTTTGTTAGATTTAAGGAATCTTTGCCCCCCAGCATCACACACACAAATGTGAAAAGATGGAAAATACTACAGCCTTTAACTAATTTTTCCTAAGAAATGCTCTCCTTACTTCTTCAACTCAAATCTTTAAGTTTTTTAAGTAGATTTGAACGAAGGTTCATGGTTTTTAGCACTTTCTTTCCACATCCTGCATAGGTAGTTTAGTATTTATCTTTGTAATGTGAGAGTACTTTCTTCCTAATAATTTGTTATTGGCTTTAAGGGGCCTCAGCAGAAATTAAGACAGAAAAATTCCATTATAATGTGCTGTTACATATATTTTATTGAGGTTTGCTTTTAAGAAAGCTTTGTTTTGGTTTTGGTTTTGGTTTTGGTTTTGGTGTGCTGTGGTAGCACTCCAATGTGTTTAGGTGAGGATTTATTTTTATTCTATTCACAACTTGGTGTACACCTGCATGTCTTTCTTTAATTTGGGAGAAAATTCACCAATTATTTCTTCAGATATTACCTGTCTTCAAATAATATTCCTTCCTTTTAAAAATTTTAGATTTGGGGGTACATGTGCACATTTATTACATGGTTATAACACGTGTTGGTGAGAGCTTCTATCAAGCCCATTTTGCAAGTGGTAAGCATGGTAGACAATGAGTGATTTTCAACCCTTACTTTCCTTCCTCTCTCCCTCTTCTAGGAATCCCCAGTGTCTGTTGCTCCCATTTGTATCCAGTGTTTAGCTCCCACTTCTAGGTGAGAGCATTTCATATTCAGTTTTCCGCCCCTGTGTTAATTTGTTTAGAACAATGTCTTCCAACTGCACCCACATTGGGATGAAGGACATGATTTTTTTTTTCTTTTTCTTTTTTTTTTTTTTCATTAATCAGTATTTTTTATTATGGTTTTGTGGGGTACAGTTAAGGGTTAGGTGTACAATGACGTTTCATTCAGGCACCCTGTAGATAAGAAGTGTTTTCCCATCCCCCGACAGATATTTGCTACTGTTAATCCCATCCCCCTCCCCCCCATAGTTTCCCAGTACCATCCGTCATTTTCTCATAGTATTGCATTGGATGTTCAAGGTCCATTATATGAGTGAGAACATGTGATATTCGGATTTTTGTTTTTGTGAGAGGTCACTCAGTATTATAGACTCTAGTTCCATCCAAGTTGCAGCGAAATTCATGATTTTGTTCTTTTTTATGACTGCGTAGTATTCCATCGTGTATATGTACCACATTTTTTTAATCCAGTCCTCTTTTGATGGGCAGCATGGTTGTTTCCAGGTTCTTGCTATTGTGAACAATGCTGCGATAAACATACGTCCGTGCAGGTATCTTTTTTATAGAGTGATTTGTGTTCTTCAGGGAATATTCCCA